>NC_090326.1:171542548-171592942 GCF_035084215.1 Heptranchias perlo | reverse complement strand
TAGAGAGTCATCACTGCTCTGGCTTGCTGAATGATGATGAGGTCTCTCTGGTCTGTTGGTCGAGTATGAGCACTCTCAATATGTGATGGTCGAGTGTGAGCACTCTCTCTGGTGTGTTGGTTGAGTGTGAGCTCTCTGGGCTCTGGGCGGGTGAGGGCTCTCTGGGCGGGTGAGAGCGCTCTGGGCTCTGGCGGGTGAGAGCGCTCTGGGCTCTGGGCGGGTGAGGGCACTCTGGGCGGGTGAGGGCTCTCTGGGCTCTGGGCCGGTGAGGGCTCTCTGGCTCTGGGCGGGTGAGGGCTCTCTGGGCTCTGGGCGGGGTGAGGGCTCTCTGGGCTCTGGGCGGGTGAGGGCTCTCTGGGCTCTGGGCGGGGTGAGGGCTCTGGGCTCTGGGCGGGGTGAGGGCTCTCTGGGCGGGTGAGAGCGCTCTGGGCTCTGGGCGGGTGAGGGCTCTCTGGGCTCTGGGCGGGTGAGGGCTCTCTGGGCTCTGGGTGGGTGAGAGCGCTCTGGGCGGGTGAGGGCACTCTGGGCGGGTGAGGGCTCTCTGGGCTCTGGGCGGGTGAGGGCTCTCTGGGCTCTGGGCGGGTGAGGGCGCTCTGGGCGGGTGAGAGCGCTCTGGGCTCTGGGCGGGTGAGGGCTCTCTGGGCTCTGGGCGGGTGAGAGCGCTCTGGGCGGGTGAGGGCTCTCTGGGCTCTGGGCGGGTGAGGGCTCTCTGGGCTCTGGGCGGGTGAGAGCGCTCTGGGCTCTGGGCGGGTGAGGGCGCTCTGGGCGGGTGAGGGCTCTCTGGGCTCTGGGCGGGTGAGGGCTCTCTGGGCTCTGGGCGGGTGAGGGCGCTTTGGGCGGGTGAGGGCTCTCTGGACTCTGGGCGGGTGAGAGCTCTCTGGGCTCTGGGCGGGTGAGGGCGCTCTGGGCGGGTGAGGGCTCTCTGGGCTCTGGGCGGGTGAGAGCGCTCTGGGCAGGTGAGGGCTCCCTGGGTGGGTGAGGGCTCTCTGGGCTCTGGGCGGGTGAGGGCGCTCTGGGCGGGTGAGAGCGCTCTGGGCGGTGAGGGCTCCTGGGTGGGTGAGGGCTCTCTGGGCTCTGGGCGGGTGAGGGCTCCTGGGTGGGTGAGGGCTCTCTGGCTCTGGGCGGGTGAGGGCGCTCTGGGCGGGTGAGAGCGCTCTGGGCGGGTGAGGGCTCTCTGGGCTCTGGCGGGTGAGGGCTCTCTGGGCTCTGGGCGGGTGAGGGCTCTCTGGGCTCTGGGCGGGTGAGGGCTCTCTGGGCGGGTGAGGGCTCTCTGGGCTCTGGGCGGGTGAGGGCTCTCTGGGCTCTGGGCGGGTGAGGGCGCTCTGGGCTCTGGGTGGGTGAGGGCTCTCTGGGCTCTGGGCGGGTGAGGGCGCTCTGGGCGGGTGAGGGCGCTCTGGGCGGGTGAGGGCGCTCTGGGCGGGTGAGGGCTCTCTGGGCTCTGGGCGGGTGAGGGCGCTCTGGGCGGGTGAGGGCGCTCTGGGCGGGTGAGGGCTCTCTGGTCGGGTGAGGGCTCTCTGGGCTCTGGGCGGGTGAGGGCTCTCTGGCTCTGGGCGGGTGAGAGCGCTCTGGGCGGGTGAGGGCTCTCTGGGCTCTGGGCGGGTGAGGGCGCTCTGGGCGGGTGAGGGCTCTCTGGTCGGGTGAGGGCTCTCTGGGCTCTGGGCGGGTGAGGGCTCTCTGGGCTCTGGGCGGGTGAGAGCGCTCTGGGCGGGTGAGGGCTCTCTGGGCTCTGGGCGGGTGAGGGCTCTCGTGTCTGGCAACTGTGACCCTTTCAAACTGAGCCGATGTGTTGGAGAGCTGTGTGTAACTGTAAAAGACTGTGAGGGACATGCTAATAGTGGAATGAGTGGATGGCACATGCTGGGTCTGTGAGCCCTTGGCTGGTCTGGGATTCTGTTTCTGGGGGGTGCAGTCGGTGTGAGCACCTTATTCTGCGGTCAGTGCTTTTAATGAAGGGCCTTTGCGAGGGGTCAGTGTACTGTGGGTTCGAAGTCCCTGCTGGTTTTAGTCCCGGTGTTTAGCTGAGTGCTCTGAAGGTGCAGGATTCTCTGTGCACAGTGATCACAGCTGCCGAACTCCTGAGAGTCGGGAACGCACATTACTGAAGAATTCTGGCTCCAGTAGCGTCCGGGAATGTGGCCGTCGGGAGATGGCAGCTGCTCGAGCTCACTCTGATCTGTCGGGGTGGAATGCAGCAGGAGTCTCCCCGGGGAGGATGGGGGAGCAGCAGAAATCTGAGTGATATTTTATCTCATCAGACCAGATTCTCCCTCTCATTGGATCTCAGTACCGAGAATCTTTCTGGATGAACTCCTGTCGTCACTTGTTGGTGGCTCTGGTAATTCCAAATTCTGTTTCATGTCCCCCCTTCCCAGACGCACCAATGCAGAAAGCTCTCGGTCGTCCTGAATTTGCCCAAGGACACTGCTAATATCAGGAAAGGCTGAACAGGCTGGGACTCTTTTCTCTAAAAGAAAAGAGAAGGCCAGCTGGTCTTTGCCGGTGTTTATGCTCCACACGAGCCTCCTCCCTCCGACTTCATCTCCCCCTATCACTATATCCTTCTATTCCTTTCCCCTCATGTGTTTATCCAGCTTTCAGTACCTAACATCAGTAGTGGGGAAAATGCTAGAGTCTATTATAAAAGATGTGCTAGCAGAACACTTGGAAGGCATTAACGGGATTGGACAAAGTCAGCATGGGTTTATGAAAGGGAAATCATGCTTAACAAATCTACTGGAGTTTTTTGAGGATGTAACTGTAGAATAGATAGGGGAGAACCAGTGGATGTGGTGTATTTGGATTTTCATAAGGCTTTTGATAAGGTCCCACACAAGAGGTTAGTGTGTAAAATTAAAACACATGGGATTGGAGGGAATATACTGGCATGGATTGAGAATTGGTTGACAGACAGGAAACAGAGAGTAGGAATAAACAGGTCTTTTTCCGTGTGACAGGCAGTGACTAGTGGGGTACCGCAGGGATCAGTGCTTGGGCCCCAGCTATTCACAATATATATCAATGATTTGGATGAGGGAACTAAACGTAACATTTCCAAGTTTGCAGATGACACAAAGCTGGGGTGGAATGTGAGCTGTGAGGAGGATGCAAAGAGGCTCCATTGTGATTTAGACAAGTTGGGTGAGTGGGCAAGAACATGGCAGATGCAGTATAATGTGGATAAATGTGATGTTATCCACTTTGGTTGTAAAAACAGAAAGGCAGATTATTATCTGAATGGTGATAGATTGGGAAAAGGGGAGGTGCAACGAGACCTGGGTGTCCTTGTAAACCAGTCGCTGAAAGCGAGCATTCAGGTGCAGCAAGCAGTTAGGAAGGCGAATGGTATGTTGGCCTTCATTGCAAGAGGATTTGAGTACAGGAGCAGGGATGTCTTAATGCAGTTATACAGGGCCTTGGTGAGACCACATCTGGAGTATTGTGTGCAGTTTTGGTCTCCTTATCTGAGGAAGGATGTCCTTGCCATGGAGGGAGTGCAACGAAGGTTTACCAGACTGATTCCTGGGATGGCAGGACTGACGTATGAGGAGAGATTGGGTCAACTAGGCCTATATTCACTAGAGTTTAGAAGAATGAGAGGAGATCTCATTGAAACATATAAAATTCTAACAGGACTAGACAGACGAGATGCAGGGAGGATGTTCCCGATGGCTGGGGAGTCCAGAACCAGAGGTCACAGTCTCAGGATACGGGGTATGCCATTTAGAACCGAGATGAGGAGACATTTCTTCACTCAGAGGGTAGTGAACCTGTGGAATTCTCCAGCACAGAAGGCAGTGGAGGCCAAGTCATTAGATGTATTCAAGAAGGAGATAGCTATATTTCTTAATGCGAAAGGGATCAAGGGATATGGGGAAAAAGCGGGAACAGGGTACTGAGTTAGACGATCAGCCATGATCATTTTGAATGGCGGAGCAGGCCCGAAGGGCCGAATGGCCTACTCTTGCTCCTATTTTCTATGTTTCTTTCCCTTAAATGTATCTACACTATTCGCCTCAACTACTCCTTGTGGGAGCGAGTTCCACATTCTCACCACTCTCTGGGTAAAGAAGTTTCTCCTGAATTCCGATTGGATTTATTAGTGTCTATTTTATATTTATCGTGCTTAGTTCTGGACTCTCCCACAAGTGGAAACATTTTCTCTGTCTTACCCTATCGAACCCTTCTATAATTTTAAAGACGTCTATCAGGTCACCCCTCAGTCTTCTCTATTCTGGAGAAAAGAGCCTGTTCAGTCTGTCCTGATAGGTATAACCTCTCAGTTCTAGTATCATCCTTGTGAATCTTTTTTGCACTTTCTCCAGTGCCTCTATATCCGGAAATGGTGGATGAATTGAACAGATATTTTGCATCCGTCTACACTGTAGAGGATACAAATAACATGCCAGAAATAATTGTGAATCAAGAGGTGAAAGGGAGGGAGGAACTTAAAACATTTACAATCACCGGGGAAACGGTTCTGAAAAAAATATTAGAACTAAAAGCTGACAAGCCCCCAGGTCCTGACGGACTTCATCCAAGGGCCTTAAGAGAAGTGGCTGCAGAGATAGTAAATGCATTGGTATTAATTTTCCAAAATTCCCTAGATTCTGGAAGGGTCCCATCAGATTGGAAAATAGCGAATGTAACTCCTCTATTCAAGAAAGGAGGGAGACAGAAAGCAGGAAACTACAGGCCAGTTAGCTTAACATCTGTCATAGGGAAAATGCTAGAATCTATTATCTGTTAGCTAAGATAGAAGCCCACGGAATCGAGGGAAAAGTACGGACTTGGTTAGGAAGTTGGCTGAGCGAAAGGCGACAGAGAGTAGGGATAATGGGAAGGTACTCACATTGGCAGGATGTGACTAGTGGAGTCCCGCAGGGATCTGTCTTGGGGCCTCAATTATTCACAATATTTATTAACAACTTAGATGAAGGCATAGAAAGTCTCATATCTAAGTTTGCCGATGACACAAAGATGGCATTGTAATTACAAAGGGATATTGATTGATTAGGTGAATGGGCAAAACTGTGGCAAATGGAATTCAATGTAGACAAATGTGAGGTCATCCACTTTGGATCAAAAAAGGATAGAACAGGGTACTTTCTAAATGGTAAAAAGTTAAAAACAGTGGATGTCCAAAGGGACCGAGGGGTTCAGGTACATGGATCATTGAAGTGTCATGAACAGGTGCAGAAAATAATCAATAAGGCTAATGGAATGCTGGCCTTTATATCTAGAGGACTGGAGTACAAGGGGGCAGAAGTTATGCTGCAGCCATACAAAACCCTGGTTAGACCGCACCTGGAGTACTGTGAGCAGTTCTGGGCACCGCACCTTCGGAAGGACATATTGGCCTTGGAGGGAGTGCAGCGTAGGTTTACTAGAATGATACCCGGACTTCAAGGGTTAAGTTACGAGGAGAGATTACAGAAATTGGGGTTGTATTCTCTCGAGTTTCGAAGGTTAAGGGGTGATCTGATCGAAGTTTATAAGATATTAAGGGGAACGGATAGGGTGGATAGAGAGAAACTATTTCCTCTGGTTGGGGATTCTAGGAGTAGGGGGCACAGTCTAAAAATTAGAGCCAGACCTTTCAGGAGCGAGATTAGAAAACATTTCTACACACAAAGGGTGGTAGAAGTTTGGAACTCTCTTCCGCAAACGGCAATTGATACTAGCTCAATTTCTAAATTTTGCTAAATTTAAATGTGAGATAGATAGCTTTTTGGCAACCAAAGGTATTAAGGGATATGGGCCAAAGGCAGGTATATGGAGCTAGATCACAGATCAGCCATGATCTTATCAAATGGTGGAGCAGGCACGAGGGGCTGAATGGCCTACTCCTGTTCCTAAGTTCCTATGGTCCTATGTGTGTGACTTGGAGGGGAACGTGCAGGTGGTGTTGTTCCCATGTACCTGCTGCTCTTGTCCTTCTAGGTGGTAGAGGTCGCGGGTTTGGGAGGTGCTGTCGAAGAAGCCTTGGTGAGTTGCTGCAGTGCATCCTGTGGATGGGACACACTGCAGCCACAGTACGCCGGTGGTGAAGGGAGTGAATGTTTAGGGTGGTGGATGGGGTGCCAATCAAGCGGGCTGCTTTGTCCTGGATGGTGTTGAGCTTCTTGAGTGTTGTTGGAGCTGCACTCATCCAAGCAAGTGGAGAGTATTCCATCACACTCCTGACTTGTGCCTTGTAAATGGTGGAAAGGCTTTGGGGAGTCAGGAGGTGAGTCACTCGCCGCAGAATACCCAGCCTCTGACCTGCTCTCGTAGCCACAGTATTTATGTGGCTGGTCCAGTTAAGTTTCTGGTCAATGGTGACCCCCAGGATGTTGATGGTGGGGGATTCGGTGATGGTAATGCTGTTGAATGTCATGGGGAGGTGGTTAGACTCTCTTGTTGGAGATGGTCATTGCCTGGCACTTGTCTGGCGTGAATGTTACTTGCCACTTATCAGCCCAAGCCTGGATGTTGTCCAGGTCTTGCTGCATGCGGGCTCGGACTGCTTCATTATCTGAGGGGTTGCAAATGGAACTGAACACCGTGCAATCATCAGCGAACATCCCCATTTCTGACCTTATGATGGAGGGAAGGTTATTGATGAAGCAGCTGGAGATGTTTTGTGATTATATTGGGAGAAAGGGGGTGGTAAAGGGGAATGTGGACCCATTAAAGACTGATGCAGGTGGGACTATAATGGAGAATAAGGACATGATAGACTTGTTTAATGAGGACTTCGTACCCATTTTCACAGTGGAGGAAAAGGGCAAAATACCAGCGGTACAAGGAAACCTAAAAATAAGTCAAGGGGAGGAAATTAGTGGATTTTATACAAGAAAATGGTAGTGGAGAAAATAAGGGGACTTAAGACAGACAAATCCCCATGACCTGATGGGTTCCACTGTAGGGTATTAAAAGAAATAGCTGAAGAAATTGCAGATGCGTTGGTCATAATTTCCCAAAGCTCTTTAGATTCGGGGATTGGAAAATTCTAAATGTTGTTCCATTATTTGAGAAGGGAAGGAGAAGGAAACCAGGAAACCAGGAAACCACAGACCTGTCAGTTTAACATCAATTGTAGGGAAGTTACTGGAATCTAACACAAGAGACAGAGTGACTGAGCCCTTGGAGAAGTATGAGCTGATCAAAGGGAGTCCACACGGATTTGTGACGGGTAGGTCATGTCTGACTAATCTAGTCGAATTTTTTGAAGAGGTCACGAACATGATGGGCATAGGAATGTCTGTGGATGTTGTCTATATGATCTTCCAGAAGGCATTCAATACATCGGGAACATTACTTCACTCAGTAGGACTTGGGGGCTTGAACTAGATGCCTATAGATGTTGTCTATAGGATCTTCCAGAAGGCATTTGATCAGGGTCTGCAGAAGTATTAGCAAAAATAATAGAGCACGGAATTGGAGGTAACCTAACTGATTGATTGGGAGGCAGGAGACAGAGTCGGGATAAAGGGAACATTCTCTGATTGGCGGGTTGTGACAACTGGTGTTCGCCAGGGATCTGTACTGGGGCCTCAGCTTTTC
This sequence comes from Heptranchias perlo, assembly GCF_035084215.1. Classification (NCBI taxonomy): domain Eukaryota; kingdom Metazoa; phylum Chordata; class Chondrichthyes; order Hexanchiformes; family Hexanchidae; genus Heptranchias; species Heptranchias perlo. The sequence goes on along the minus strand of NC_090326.1, from coordinate 171,585,397 downwards.
ACCATTTATATCAATGTCTTGGATGAAGGAATGGAGAGTTATATATCCAAGTTTGCAGATGACGCTAAGTTCAGAGGCACAGTAAGTTGTGTAGATGGGCGTAGGAAGTTACAAAGGGACATAGACAGACTCAGTGAGTGGGCAAAACTGTGACAGATGGAGTTCAATGCGGGGAAGTGTGAGGTGCTAGATGGTTTAGATGCTCGAAAGACAAATCGGAATTTTTTTTATTGGTGAAAGACTTGGAACTGTGGAGGAGCAATGGGGTTTAGATGTCTAGGTACACACATCACTAAAACCTGGTGCACAGGTGCAAAAAGTAATCAAAAAGGCGAATGGAATGTTGGCCTTGATCTCAAGGGTGCTAAGAACATAAGAAACAGGAGCAGGAGTAGGCTGTACGCCCCTCGAGCCTGCTCCACCATTCATTAAGATCATGGCTGATCATCGACCTCAACTCCACTTTCCCGCCCGATCCCCATATCCCTTGATTCCCCTAGTGTCCAAAAATCTATCAATCTCAGTCTTGAATATACTCAACGACTCAGCACCCACAGCCCTCTGGGGTAGAGAATTCCAAAGATTCACAACCCTCTGAGTGAGGCTGGAATACAAGGCGGAGGAAGTTATACTTGAGTTGCAGAGAGCCTTGGTCAGAGCCCATCTGGAATAGGGAGAAACTATTTCCTCTGGTGGGGGAATCCAGAACAAGGGAAACAGTCTTAAAAGGGGAGCTCGGCCATTGAGGAGTGAAATCGGGAAGCACTTCTTCACATAAAGGGTTGTAGAAATCTGGAAATCTTCTCTCTTCTACACCCCTCTCCCCCACCCTCCCAAAAAGGCTGTGGATGCTGGAGGTCAATTGGAGCTTTCAAGACTGAGATCGATAGATGTTTTTTTGGGTAAGGGTATCAGGGAACATGGAGCAAAGGTGGGTAAATGGAGTTGAGGTACAGATCAGCTATGATCTGATTGAATGGCCTCCTCCTGTTCCTTTGGGGTTTTTTTTATCAATGGCAAAACATTTCTCACCTCGAGGCCCAATCCCATCTCCTGTCCTACCCCGTATGTGTTGAACGCACCTCCTTTATCGTCAATGAGCTGTGGCTGCAGGGTGAGACTAGTACAGGTGATGTCTGCAGTCAACCTGGCTGCCACGAGGTTCCTGCCTCTAACTCTAACTCTGTCCTCGCCCTGTTTTGAAAGGAGAGAATGCGTAGGGAGCAAGAGGAAGCAACACGCCAGTTGGAGGAGGAAGCAGAGGTGAGGAGAATGATGGGGGGGAGTGGGGTTACTGTCAGTGATGGGGGAGTGGGGTTACAGTCAGTGACGGGGGAGAATGATGGGGGGAGTGGGGTTACTGTCAGTGATGGGGGAGAATGATGGAGGGAGTGGGGTTACTGTCAGTGATGATGGAGGGAGAATGATGGGGGAGTGGGGTTACTGTCAGTGATGGGGGAGAATGATGGAGGGAGTGGGGTTACTGTCAGTGATGATGGAGGGAGAATGATGGGGGAGTGGGGTTACTGTCAGTGATGATGGGGGGAGAATGATGGAGGGAGTGGGGTTACTGTCAGTGATGATGGGGGGAGAATGATGGGGGGAGTGGGGTTACTGTCAGTGATGATGGGGGAGAATGATGGGGGGAGTGGGGTTACTGTCAGTGATGGGGGGAGTGGGGTTACTGTCAGTGATGGGGGAGAATGATGGGGGGAGTGGGGTTACTGTCAGTGATGGGGGAGAATGATGGGGGAGTGGGGTTACTGTCAGTGATGGGGGTAGTGGGGTTACTGTCAGTGATGGGGGGAGTGGGGTTACTGTCAGTGATGGGGGAGAATGATGGGGGGAGTGGGGTTACTGTCAGTGATGGGGGAGAATGATGGGGGGAGTGGGGTTACTGTCAGTGACGGGGAGAATGATGGGGGGAGTGGGGTTACTGTCAGTGATGGGGGAGAATGATGGGGGGAGTGGGGTTACTGTCAGTGACGGGGAGAATGATGGGGGGAGTGGGGTTACTGTCAGTGACGGGGAGAATGATGGGGGGAGTGGGGTTACTGTCAGTGATGGGGGAGAATGATGGGGGGAGTGGGGTTACTGTCAGTGACGGGGAGAATGATGGGGGGAGTGGGGTTACTGTCAGTGACGGGGAGAATGATGGGGGGAGTGGGGTTACTGTCAGTGATGGGGGAGAATGATGGGGGGAGTGGGGTTACTGTCAGTGATGGGGGGAGAATGATGGGGGGAGTGGGGTTACTGTCAGTGATGGGGGAGAATGATGGAGGGAGTGGGGTTACTGTCAGTGATGGGGGAGTGGGGTTACTGTCAGTGATGGGGGGAGAATGATGGGGGTAGTGGGGTTACTGTCAGTGATGGGGGAGAATGATGGGGGTAGTGGGGTTACTGTCAGTGATGGGGGAGTGGGGTTACTGTCAGTGATGGGGGGAGAATGATGGGGGGAGTGGGGTTACTGTCAGTGATGGGGGAGAATGATGGGGGGAGTGGGGTTACTGTCAGTGATGGGGGGAGAATGATGGGGGTAGTGGGGTTACTGTCAGTGATGGGGGAGAATGATGGGGGTAGTGGGGTTACTGTCAGTGATGGGGGAGTGGGGTTACTGTCAGTGATGGGGGGAGAATGATGGGGGGAGTGGGGTTACTGTCAGTGATGGGGGAGAATGATGGAGGGAGTGGGGTTACTGTCAGTGATGGGGGAGAATGATGGGGGAGTGGGGTTACTGTCAGTGATGATGGGGGGAGAATGATGGGGGGAGTGGGGTTACTGTCAGTGATGATGGGGGGAGAATGATGGAGGGAGTGGGGTTACTGTCAGTGATGATGGGGGGAGAATGATGGGGGGAGTAGGGTTACTGTCAGTGATGATGGGGGAGAATGATGGGGGGAGTGGGGTTACTGTCAGTGATGGGGGAGAATGATGGGGGGAGTGGGGTTACTATCAGTGACGGGGAGAATGATGGGGGGAGTGGGGTTACTGTCAGTGATGATGGAGGGAGAATGATGGGGGGAGTGGGGTTACTGTCAGTGATGATGGAGGGAGAATGATGGGGGAGTGGGGTTACTGTCAGTGATGGGGGAGAATGATGGGGGGAGTGGGGTTACTGTCAGTGATGATGGGGGGAGTGGGGTTACTGTCAGTGATGGGGGAGAATGATGGGGGGAGTGGGGTTGCTGTCAGTGATGGGGGAGAATGATGGGGGGAGTGGGGTTACTGTCAGTGATGATGGAGGGAGAATGATGGGGGGAGTGGGGTTACTGTCAGTGACGGGGGGAGAATGATGGGGGGAGTGGGGTTACTGTCAGTGATGGGGGAGAATGATGGGGGAGTGGGGTTACTGTCAGTGATGGGGGAGAATGATGGGGGGAGTGGGGTTACTGTCAGTGATGGGGGAGAATGATGGGGGGAGTGGTGTTACTGTCAGTGATGGGGGAGAATGATGGGAGGAGTGGGGTTACTGTCAGTGATGGGGGAGAATGATGGGGGGAGTGGGGTTACTGTCAGTGATGGGGGAGAATGATGGGGGTAGTGGGGTTACTGTCAGTGATGGGGGAGAATGATGGGGGTAGTGGGGTTACTGTCAGTGATGGGGGAGTGGGGTTACTGTCAGTGATGGGGGAGAATGATGGGGGGAGTGGGGTTACTGTCAGTGATGGGGGAGTGGGGTTACTGTCAGTGATGGGGGAGAATGATGGGGGGAGTGGGGTTACTGTCAGTGATGGGGGAGTGGGGTTACTGTCAGTGATGGGGGAGAATGATGGGGGAGTGGGGTTACTGTCAGTGATGGGGGAGAATGATGCGGGAGTGGGGTTACTGTCAGTGATGATGGGGGCAGAATGATGGGGGGAGTGGGGTTACTGTCAGTGATGATGGGGGCAGAATGATGGGGGAGTGGGGTTACTGTCAGTGATGATGGAGGGAGAATGATGGGGGAGTGGGGTTACTGTCAGTGATGATGGGGGCAGAATGATGGGGGGAGTGGGGTTACTGTCAGTGACGGGGGAGAATGATGGGGGAGTGGGGTTACTGTCAGTGATGGGGGAGAATGATGGAGGGAGTGGGGTTACTGTCAGTGATGATGGGGGCAGAATGATGGGGGGAGTGGGGTTACTGTCAGTGATGATGGGGGCAGAATGATGGGGGAGTGGGGTTACTGTCAGTGATGATGGGGGCAGAATGATGGGGGGAGTGGGGTTACTGTCAGTGATGATGGGGGGAGTGGGGTTACTGTCAGTGATGATGGGGGGAGAATGATTGGGGAGTGGGGTTACTGTCAGTGATAATGGGGGGAGAATGATGGGGGGAGTGGGGTTACTGTCAGTGATGATGGGGGGAGAATGATGGGGGGAGTGGGGTTACTGTCAGTGATGGGGGAGAATGATGGGGGGAGTGGGGTTACTGTCAGTGATGGGGGAGAATGATGGGGGGAGTGGGGTTACTGTCAGTGATGGGGGAGAATGATGGGGGGAGTGGGCTTACTCTCAGTGATGGGGGAGAATGATGGGGGGAGTGGGGTTACTGTCAGTGATGGGGGAGAATGATGGGGGAGTGGGGTTACTGTCAGTGATGGGGGAGTGGGGTTACTGTCAGTGATGGGGGAGAATGATGGGGGAGTGTGGTTACTGTCAGTGATGGGGGAGTGGGGTTACTGTCAGTGATGGGGGAGAATGATGGGGGGAGTGGGCTTACTGTCAGTGATGGGGGAGAATGATGGGGGGAGTGGGCTTACTGTCAGTGATGGGGGAGAATGATGGAGGGAGTGGGGTTACTGTCAGTGATGATGGGGGCAGAATGATGGGGGGAGTGGGGTTACTGTCAGTGATGATGGGGGCAGAATGATGGGGGAGTAGGGTTACTGTCAGTGATGATGGGGGCAGAATGATGGGGGGAGTGGGGTTACTGTCAGTGATGATGGGGGGAGTGGGGTTACTGTCAGTGATGATGGGGGGAGAATGATTGGGGAGTGGGGTTACTGTCAGTGATAATGGGGGGAGAATGATGGGGGGAGTGGGGTTACTGTCAGTGATGATGGGGGGAGAATGATGGGGGGAGTGGGGTTACTGTCAGTGATGATGGGGGGAGAATGATGGGGGAGTGGGGTTACTGTCAGTGATGATGGGGGGAGAATGATGGGGGAGTGGGGTTACTGTCAGTGTTGATGGGGGGAGAATGATGGGGGGAGTGGGGTTACTGTCAGTGACGGGGGGAGAAGAATGATGGGAGTCGTCGGGTTGCTGTGCAGTTGGTAGACGTGTCTCCTTTTGTCCTGCCTTGTCGATATATAATCTCCTTTCTGAGCCCGAATTACTGATTGCATTGGTTAGCTGAGATGTTTACACCCCTGTATATTGGGAGGATACAAAATTTGAGGTGTACAAAATTATGAGGGGCACAGATAGGATGGATACTAAGGAGCTTTTTCCCTTCGTTGAGGGTTCGACAACAAGGGGACATAGATTCAAGGTAAAAGGCGGGAGGTTTAGAGGGGATTTGAGAAAGAACTTTTTCACCCAGAGGGTGGTTGGAGTCTGGAACTCACTGCCTGAAAGGGTTGTGGAGGCAGGAACCCTCACAACATTCAAGAAGCATTTGGATGAGCACTTGAAATGCCATAGCATACAAGGCTACGGACCAAATGCTGGAATATGGGATTAGAGTAGACAGGGCTTGATGGCTGGCGCGGACACGATGGGCCGAAGGGCCTCTATCCGTGCTGTATAACTCTATGACTCTATGATAGTGGGGTTAGGTGGGATGTTTACATTTCAGAGGAAGGACTTTGGTGAGACCTCACCTGGAGTACTGTGTACAGTTTTGGTCTCCTTATCCAAGGAAGGATATACTTGCCTTAGAGGCGGTGCAACGAAGGTTCAGTAGATTAATTCCTGGTATGAGAAGATTGTCCTATGAGGAGAGATTGAGTAGAATGGGCCGATACTCTCTGGAGTTTCGAAGAATGAGAGGTGATCTCATTGAAACATATAAAATTCTTGGAGGGCTTGACAGGGTAGATGCTGAGAGGTTGTTTCCCCTGGCTGGAGAGTCTAGAACTAGGGGGCATAGTCTCAGGATAAGGGGTCGGCCATTTAAGACTGAGATGAGGAGGAATTTCTTCACTCAGAGGTTTGTGAATATTTCAATTTCTCTACCCCAGAGGACTGTGGATGCTGAATCGTTGAGTGTAATCAAGGATGAGATGGATAAACTTTTGGACTCCAAGGGAATCAAGGGATACGGGGATCGCGCAGGAAAGTGGAGTTGAGGTTGAAGATCAGCCATGATCTGATTGAATGGTGGAGCAGACTCGAGGGGCCGAATGGCCTACTCCTGCTCCTAATTCTTTTGTTCTAATGAAGCTGGATAGACACATGAGGGAGAAAGGAATAGAAGGATATGCTGATAGGGTGAGATGAAGAAGGGAGGGAGGAGGCTCGTGTGAAGCATAAACACCGGGATAGACCAGTTGGGCCGAATGGCCTGTTTCTGTGCTGTCATTTCAACGTAACTCGATGTGATTCTCGTCACATGAAGATGATGCTGTTAGCTGTGAGCTTTCGGCTCTCCTCTCAAATTGTTTTGGGGAAGTGGAGAGGGGTGTTCAGGTCCAACCTTTCCCATGGTCAGCCCAGTCCCTCCTCACCTTGCCTTCCATGTTGTTTACAGAATTTCAGCACAGAACCACTGAAGCTGGATTACAGGACCCTGGCAGCCTTACCTAGCAGCGGGATACAGAGAGCTAATCGGGTAAGTGTGTGTGTGTGTGTGTGTGTGTGTGTGTGTGCGCGCAGCACTGTGGGTAATGTAAGGGGAGGTCCTGTAAAACCAGACGCACTGCACATATAGTCACCGGCCATGACACTAACCAACACCAGACTGTGTGACACATCCGAATGTGACGCAGCTCCCAATACACCTCTCTCTCACTTGCTCTCGCTCTCTTGGAGAAGGTGTCAGTCTGGGGGCGGTACTGCCCCTCACGCTCCCCGTCGGGGGGTACTGCCCCTCACACACCCCGTCGGTGGGGGGTACTGCCCCTCACGCTCCCCGTCGGGGGGTTACTGCCCCTCACGCTCCCCGTCGGGGGGTGCTGCCCCTCACACTCCCCGTCGGTGGGGTACTGCCCCTCACGCTCCCCGTCCGGGGGGTACTGCCCCTCACGCTCCCCGTCCGGGGGGTGCTGCCCCTCACACTCCCCGTCGGGGTGGGGGGGGTACTGCCCCTCACACTCCCCGTCGGGGGGGGGGGGGTACTGCCCCTCACACTCCCCGTCGGGGGGTTACTGCCCCTCACACTCCCCGTCGGGGGGTTACTGCCCCTCACACTCCCCGTCGGGGGGTTACTGCCCCTCACACTCCCCGTCCGGGGGGTGCTGCCCCTCACACTCCCCGTCGGTGGGGTACTGCCCCTCACGCTCCCCGTCCGGGGGGTGCTGCCCCTCACGCTCCCCGTCCGGGGGGTACTGCCCCTCACGCTCCCCGTCGGTGGGGTACTGCCCCTCACACTCCCCGTCGGGGGGTTACTGCCCCTCACGCTCCCCGTCCGGGGGGTGCTGCCCCTCACGCTCCCCGTCCGGGGGGTACTGCCCCTCACGCTCCCCGTCCGGGGGGTGCTGCCCCTCACACTCCCCGTCGGGGGGGTACTGCCCCTCACGCTCCCCGTCCGGGGGGTACTGCCCCTCACGCTCCCCGTCCGGGGGGTACTGCCCCTCACGCTCCCCGTCGGGGGGTACTGCCCCTCACGCTCCCCGTCCGGGGGGTACTGCCCCTCACGCTCCCCGTCCGGGGGGTACTGCCCCTCACGCTCCCCGTCCGGGGAGTACTGCCCCTCACGCTCCCCGTCGGGGGGTACTGCCCCTCACGCTCCCCGTCGGGGGGTACTGCCCCTCACGCTCCCCGTCGTGCGGTAATTAAATTAATGGGGCTAAAGGCTGACAAATCCCCAAGGCCTGATAATCTACATCCCAGAGTACTAAAGGAAGTGGCCCTGGAAATAGTGGATGCATTGGTGATCATCTTCCAAAATTCTATAGACTCTGGAACAGTTCCTACAGATTGGAGGGTGGCAAATGTAACCCCACTATTTAAAAAAGGAAGGAGAAAAAACAGGGAATCACAGGCCAGTTAGCCTAACATCAGTAGTGGGGAAAATGCTAGAGTCTATTCTAAAAGATGTGATAACAGAACACTTGGAGGGCATTAACGGGATTGGACAAAGTCAGCATGGGTTTATGAAAGGGAAATCATGCTTAACAAATCTACTGAAGTTTTTTGAGGATGTAACTAGTAGAATAGATAGGGGAGAACCAGTGGATGTGGTGTATTTGGATTTTCAGAAGGCTTTTGATAAGCTCCCACACAAGAGGTTAGTGTGTAAAATTAAAGCACATGGGATTGGGGGGAATATACTGGCATGGATTGAGAATTGGTTAACAGACAGGAAACAGAGAGTAGGAATAAACGGGTCTTTTTCCGGGTGGCAGGCAGTGACTAGTGGGGTACCGCAGGGATCAGTGCTTGGGCCCCAGATATTCACAATATATATCAATGATTTGGATGAGGGAACTAAATGTAACATTTCCAAGTTTGCAGACGACACAAAGCTGGGGTGGAATGTGAGCTGTGAGGAGGATGCAAAGAGGCTCCATTGTGATTTAGACAAGTTGGGTGAGTGGGCAAGAACATGGCAGATGCAGTATAATGTGGATAAATGTGAGGTTATCCACTTTAATTGTAAAAACAGAAAGGCAGATTATTATCTGAATGGTGATAGATTGGGAAAAGGGGAGGTGCAACGAGACCTGGGTGTCCTTGTACACCAGTCGCTGAAAGCGAGCATTCAGGTGCAGCAAGCAGTTAGGAAGGTGAATGGTATGTTGGCCTTCATTGCAAGAGGATTTGAGTACAGGAGCAGGGATGTCTTACTGCAGTTATACAGGGCCTCGGTGAGACCACATCTGGAGTATTGTGTGCAGTTTTGGTCTCCTTATCTGAGGAAGGATGTCCTTGCCATGGAGGGAGTGCAACGAAGGTTTACCAGACTGATTCCTGGGATGGCAGGACTGACGTATGAGGAGAGATTGGGTCGACTAGGCCTATATTCACTGGAGTTTAGAAGAATGAGAGGTGATCTCATCAAAACATATAAAATTCTAACAGGACTGGACAGACTAGATGCAGGGAGGATGTTCCCGATGGCTGGGGAGTCCAGAACCAGGGGTCACAGTCTCAGGATACGGGGTATGCCATTTAGAACCGAGATGAGGAGACATTTCTTCACTCAGAGGGTGGTGAACCTGTGGAATTCTCTACCACAGAAGGCAGTGGAGGCCAAGTCATTAGATGTATTCAAGAAGGAGATAGATATATTTCTTAATGCTAAAGGGATCGAGGGATATGGGGAAAAAGCAGGAACAGGGTACTGAGTTAGACGATCAGCCATGATCATTTTGAATGGCGGAGCAGGCCCGAAGGGCCGAATGGCCTACTCTTTTCTATGTTTCTGTGCCCCTCACACTCCCCGTCGGGGGGTTCTGCCACTCCGCTCTTTACCCTCTCAGTCTCTCAGCCTCACACCTGAAGAATGTCAGTTTAGGTGAACTGTTCCCTGTGGCCTTATCCCACCATGAGTTGCACTGTCGGGGCACGGGTGGGGTATTAATGAGGAACACCTTCTCCCTTAAATAAATACTGGGAGTTGTGAGGCTTGTTTGCTGAAGGCAGGGAGCGTGAACAGCAGATTGTGTGGAAGAGCCCGGTTTGGTTGGGCTGCAGTCGGGTGCGGGAATGCTGAGGTTAGTAATAGCTCCCCAGTCACAGGAGCGGAATGCTGGCTGTGACCTCGGGCCTTTTTTAGTCGCGGGGTGAGAGGTCGGGATCTGGAATCCAGCCCACTTTGGCTGGGTGCCAATCCTGCACCTGCTGGATTCCAGTCAGTGGGAGGGGACCAGGAGTCCACAACACTGGAGCCCAGCCTCAGAGCCTCGTGTCTGCGGCAGTGGAGTCTCACACACACTCGCTCTGGGTATCCTCAGCTGTGTGAGACTGCCAACCACACACTGCAGAAAGATCGGCAGTTCCCGAAACAGCTGAACCTGTAGCCAGGAGGTAAGTCCGGATGGGTTAGGTGCAGGTGTTAATGTATTGTGAGCCGGGTTTTAGGGGGCCTAATCTTTGGGCTGAGTCAGTCTATCTACCCAAACTTGTGACTGAGAGCTGCACCGTGCCTGGGCGGGCGCCCCGTCCGTGCCTGGGCCGGCGCCCGGTCCGTGCCTGGGCCGGCGCCCGGTCCGTGCCTGGGCCGGCGCCCGGTCCGTGCCTGGGCCGGCGCCCCGTCCGTGCCTGGGCGGGCGGTGGTGTGAAGGGGTTTTGATTGCCAGACCCTGATCTATATAACAGCTTCTCGCTCACCATTTCTGTTGGGAATATTTGGAGAAATGAGTTGTGTTTTCAGTAAGTTCCTGTGCCTCGGCTTAGTTTTTCTGCTGCTCTTGCAGTGTGTCGCACCTCAGTACAGCCATAGTGCTTGGTACAGGCGGACCGAGCTGATATTACCTCCACCCACCTCCTGCCTGTACACAGGCCACGTTCCCATGGACATCCTGCCTGTGCCCTGTCCCTCGAGCTCTGGCCTCCGGTTTCTCTCTTTCTCTCTTTCTCACCCTCACGCCGCTGTCATTCATTCTCACGCACGCTGTCTCTCTTTCTCTCCTCCCCCCCCCCCCTTTTCTTTCTCTCTCTCTCTTGTGCTCTCTTTCTCGTTCTACACTCTCCCTTCTCTTTCTCTCTCTTGCATGTACATGCACGCACTTGGTCTCTCCTCTCTCTTTCTGACTGTTCCTCTCCGTCTCCCCTCTCTCTCTCTCCGCTCTCTCTCACTCACTCTCTCACTCTCTCACTCTCACTCTCTCACTCTCTCACTCTCTCTCACTCTCTCGCTCTTTCCCGTCACTCCCTTTATCTCTGCCTCTCATTCTCTTTCTCTGTCTCTCTATCTCTCAATGCTTCCTCTCCCTCTCTCTCTTGCTCTTCCCCCACCCCCCATACCTTTTTCTCTTTCTCCTCCCTCTCTCTCACTCTTTCCTTTCTCTTACTTTCTCTCTCTCTCTCTCTCTCTCTCTCTCCCTTATGGTGCTTGTCCTTTTTTGTCTCACCGCCCACCTCTCCATAGCTCCTTCCCCTCTTTCATATCTCCCGCTGCATACTGAGCTCTCCCTGCCTCCTTTGGCCCGATTTAGACTGGTGTCTGACCCGATCTGGTCCTAATACTGCTGGAGCATGGCACTTACCCCAGGGACCCGTGTGGGACATTGCCTGGCTACGGGAGATAGCTAGACTGGTGGAACGTACACGTCCCACACCCTGCGAGGGTCCCACATCACCTGGGCTCTGTCCTCGCTGCCAGTTGCACCTTTCCGTTGCCCTGTCTGGAGCAGGGCAGCTGGGACGTTGGCACAGAGACTGGGAAAACATCCCCTGTTATTTGACTATGTGGGGAAGGAGGCCCAGGTTCTACAGCGAGCCACAGACAGATTGATTGGGTGTGCTGGCTTTCAGTGCAAGGGTTAATCACCGTCAGTTCAAACTCTGTCCAGATTCTTTCCCCTGTCTGTAAAGCTGACCCCAGCCAGCTGCTGCTTCACCTGTTGATTACGTGTGATGTTGGAGCTGTATATAGTCTTATACTGGCACACTGTGCAAGACAGCATGCTCAAACTGGCTGCACCCAGTAACCAGTGCTCATTTGTGGGCAGGGACACCCCTCTACCAGCAGAGCACCATCACTGGACCAGCAGATACTGTAGAGCGCCATCACTGTACCAGCAGATACTGTAGAGCGCCATCACTGTACCAGCAGATACTGTAGAGCACCATCACTGTACCAGCAGATACTGTACTGAGCACCATCACTGTACCAGCAGATACTGTAGAGCGCCATCACTGGACCAGCAGATACTGTAGAGCACCATCACTGTACCAGCAGATACTGTACTGAGCACCATCACTGGACCAGCAGATACTGTAGAGCGCCATCACTGTACCAGCAGATACTGTACTGAGCACCATCACTGTACCAGCAGATACTGTACTGAGCACCATCACTGGACCAGCAGATACTGTAAAGCGCCATCACTGTACCAGCAGATACTATGGAGCACCATCACTGTACCAGCAGATACTATGGAGCACCATCACTGTACCAGCAGATACTGTACTGAGCACCATCACTGTGCCAGCAGAGCTACTGTACTGAGCACCACTGTACCAGCGGATACTGTACTGAGCACCATCACTGTACCAGCAGACACTGTACCAGCACCGACACTGTACCAGCAGACATTGTACTGAGCACCATCACTGTACCAGCAGAGCTACTGTACTGAGCACCATCACTGTACCAGCAGACACTGTACTGAGCACCATCACTGTACCAGCAGACACTGTACTGAGCACCATCACTGTACCAGCAGACATTGTACTGAGCGCCATCACTGTACCAGCAGACATTGTACTGAGCACCATCACTGTACCAGCAGAGCTACTGTACTGAGCACCATCACTGTACCAGCAGAACTACTGTACTGAGCACCATCACTGTACCAGCAGACACTGTACTGAGCACCATCACTGTACCAGCAGACATTGTACTGAGCGCCATCACTGTACCAGCAGACATTGTACTGAGCACCATCACTGTACCAGCAGAGCTACTGTACTGAGCACCATCACTGTACCAGCAGAGCTACTGTACTGAGCACCATCACTGTACCAGCAGAGCTACTGTACTGAGCACCATCACTGTACCAGCAGACACTGTACTGAGCACCATCACTGTACCAGCAGACATTGTACTGAGCGCCATCACTGTACCAGCAGACATTGTACTGAGCACCATCACTGTACCAGCAGAGCTACTGTACTGAGCACCATCACTGTACCAGCAGAGCTACTGTACTGAGCACCATCACTGTACCAGCAGACATTGTACTGAGCGCCATCACTGTACCAGCAGAGCTACTGTACTGAGCGCCATCACTGTACCAGCAGACACTGTACTGAGCACCATCACTGTACCAGCAGAGCTACTGTACCGAGCACCATCACTGTACCAGCAGACACTGTACTGGTCTCCTCTGGTTTGTAATCAGGTGCAGGGTGCTGATTTCCTCTCTCTAGCCCAGGGCGGAGAGTCCAGTTCTGGAGCCTGGCTGAGATGAGCTGAATCAGCACAGACAGGGATGGAACCGGGACCTTTCTGGCCTCTCCTGCCCAGTGCTAAACCAGGCTATCCGTCAGGGGGCTGAGTGTTGTTTGAACTGATTCTTCGCTCATAGTGATTGAAGTTTGACTCTGAATAAGATCTCTCTCACCTCTTCTAAATCCCCTCCCTCCTTTCTTTCTTCCTTTCTTGCTGTCTTTCTGTCCCTCTGACCTTTCACCTCATTAAGAGGGGTCCTGGGCCTGCTGCGATGGAGGGTCAGTGCGAACACCTTTTTCAGGCTGAGCCGAGGGTGGGCTGGGAGCTGGAGACGGGCCTCTGCGAGAGGTCAGGGACCGTGGCTTCGAGGGAGGCTGCCAGGGACCCCCGGCCTAGCGGCACTGAGCAGCGAGCCCCCAACACCGGGCACACGGCGATGGAAGAGGGCACTCATCAAACAGCACTCACCGAACCGAACGGGCAGCCCGACAAGCGGGCACAGGAGAGCCAGGCCCCCAGCCAGCAGCAGGACGAGGAGATTCTGATCGAGGTGCAGCCCATTCCCTTCCATGAGAACCCGTTTGTGGTGGCGAACAGGAAGGGTCGGGGTCGGTCCAGGGGCACTCGGGCGGCAGGCACTTCTCCGCACCGCACCCGTGTCTGCGTCAGCCGCAACGTCCAGGCAAGCACCCACCGGCACGTGGCGTGTGTGTGGCATAGCGTGTTCGTGAGCCCGAGGATTGCGCTGGTTGGCGGGCAGGCGGTACATGCATCGTGGCTTTGGCGGTCTGGCTCACATCCACTAACCAGCAGCAGTGAGGGGCGTCTGGGGTCTGTGCTACTGGCTGCGCGCTCGCTCACTTTCTGTCTCTCTCTCTCTGGGGGTCTGTGCGTCTGGCTCCCTCCCTCCCTCCCTTTCTCTCTCTCTCTCTGTCTCTCGCTGTCTGTGTGTGGGGTCTGTGCGTCTGGCTGTGCTCTCTGTCTCTCGCTGTCTGTGTGTGGGGTCTGTGCGTCTGGCTGTGCTCTCTGTCTCTCGCTGTCTGTGTGTGGGGTCTGTGCGTCTGGCTGTGCTCTCTGTCTCTCGCTGTCTGTGTGTGGGGTCTGTGCGTCTGGCTGTGCTCTCTGTCTCTCGCTGTCTGTGTGTGGGGTCTGTGCGTCTGGCTGTGCTCTCTGTCTCTCACTGTCTGTGTGTGGGGTCTGTGCGTCTGGCTGTGCTCTCTGTCTCTCGCTGTCTGTGTGTGGGGTCTGTGCGTCTGGCTGTGCTCTCTGTCTCTCGCTGTCTGTGTGTGGGGTCTGTGCGTCTGGCTGTGCTCTCTGTCTCTCGCTGTCTGTGTGTGGGGTCTGTGCGTCTGGCTGTGCTCTCTGTCTCTCGCTGTCTGTGTGTGGGGTCTGTGCGTCTGGCTGTGCTCTCTGTCTCTCGCTGTCTGTGTGTGGGGTCTGTGCGTCTGGCTGTGCTCTCTGTCTCTCGCTGTCTGTGTGTGGGGTCTGTGCGTCTGGCTGTGCTCTCTGTCTCTCGCTGTCTGTGTGTGGGGTCTGTGCGTCTGGCTGTGCTCTCTGTCTCTCGCTGTCTGTGTGTGGGGTCTGTGCGTCTGGCTGTGCTCTCTGTCTCTCGCTGTCTGTGTGTGGGGTCTGTGCGTCTGGCTGTGCTCTCTGTCTCTCGCTGTCTGTGTGTGGGGTCTGTGCGTCTGGCTGTGCTCTCTGTCTCTCGCTGTCTGTGTGTGGGGTCTGTGCGTCTGGCTGTGCTCTCTGTCTCTCGCTGTCTGTGTGTGGGGTCTGTGCGTCTGGCTGTGCTCTCTGTCTCTCGCTGTCTGTGTGTGGGGTCTGTGCGTCTGGCTGTGCTCTCTGTCTCTCGCTGTCTGTGTGTGGGGTCTGTGCGTCTGGCTGTGCTCTCTGTCTCTCGCTGTCTGTGTGTGGGGTCTGTGCGTCTGGCTGTGCTCTCTGTCTCTCGCTGTCTGTGTGTGGGGTCTGTGCGTCTGGCTGTGCTCTCTGTCTCTCGCTGTCTGTGTGTGGGGTCTGTGCGTCTGGCTGTGCTCTCTGTCTCTCGCTGTCTGTGTGTGGGGTCTGTGCGTCTGGCTGTGCTCTCTGTCTCTCGCTGTCTGTGTGTGGGGTCTGTGCGTCTGGCTGTGCTCTCTGTCTCTCGCTGTCTGTGTGTGGGGTCTGTGCGTCTGGCTGTGCTCTCTGTCTCTCGCTGTCTGTGTGTGGGGTCTGTGCGTCTGGCTGTGCTCTCTGTCTCTCGCTGTCTGTGTGTGGGGTCTGTGCGTCTGGCTGTGCTCTCTGTCTCTCACTGTCTGTGTGTGGGGTCTGTGCGTCTGGCTGTGCTCTCTGTCTCTCGCTGTCTGTGTGTGGGGTCTGTGCGTCTGGCTGTGCTCTCTGTCTCTCACTGTCTGTGTGTGGGGTCTGTGCACGCTCTCTCTCTCTCTCTCTCTCTCTGTGTTCTGTTACTCTGCAATGTACCGAGTACTAAGTGTCATCGCCTGAGACAATGTCCCCACTTGTGACT
Source organism: Heptranchias perlo (assembly GCF_035084215.1). Classification (NCBI taxonomy): domain Eukaryota; kingdom Metazoa; phylum Chordata; class Chondrichthyes; order Hexanchiformes; family Hexanchidae; genus Heptranchias; species Heptranchias perlo. The sequence goes on along the minus strand of NC_090326.1, from coordinate 171,569,691 downwards.
GGCCGTGTCTTTAATAAGGCGCACCCTCCACCCTCATGTGTAAAGCTTCAAATTGGGATTAGGGTCGGGAGTCAGGGACGTTTTAAATATGAATCGGCACTGTGCTACACCCCTGTTCCACAGGCTCGCAGAGTGCGCCGATAAACAGCAAATTCAATTCAATATAGAGAAGTATGAGGTGGTTCATTTTAGTAGGAGAAATAAGGAGGCCACTTATTCTTTAGAAGGTAAGAAACTAAGTGGGGTAGAGAAGCAAAGTGATCTGGAATTACAGATACATAAATTGCTAAAAGTAGTGACACGAGTTGATAAGGCCTTAAAGAGTGCAAACACAGTATTAGGACCACTGTTCTTGCTATATATTAATGAGCTGGACTTGGGTACAAAGGGAATAATTTCAAAGTTTGCAGATGAGAGGAAACTCGGAAATGTAGTAAACAATGTGGAGGATAATGACAGACTGGTGAAATGGGGAGACACGTGGCAGATGGAGTTTAACACAGAGAAGTGTGAAGTGATGTATTTTGGTGGGAAGAATGAGGAGAGGCAATATAAACTAAATGGTACAATTTTAAAGGGAATGCAGGAACAGAGAGACCTGGGGATATATGTGCACAAATGTTTGAAGGTGGCAGGACAAGTTGAGAAGGCTGTTAAAAAGAGCTTAGGGGATCCTGGGCTTTATTAATAGAGGCACAGAGTGCAAAAGCAAGGTTATGTTAAACCTTTATAAAACACTGGTTAGGTCCCAGCTGGAGCATTGTGTCCAATTCTGGGCACCGCACTTTAGGAAGGATGTCAAGGCCTTAGAGAGGGTGCAGAGGAGATTTACTAGAATGGTCCCAGGGATGAGGGACTTCAGTTATGTGGAGAGACTGGAGAAGCTGGGGTTGTTCTCCTCAGAGCAGAGAAGGATAAGGGGAGATTTGATCGAGGTGTTCAAAATCATGAATGGTTTTGATCGAGTAAATAAGGAGAAACTGTTTCCAGTGGCAGAAGGGTCGGTAACCAGAGGACACAGATTTAAGGTGATCGGCAAAAGAGCCAGAGGGGAGATGAGGAAACATTTTTTTACGCAGTAAGTTGTTCTGATCTGGAATTCACTGCCTGAAAGGGCGGTGGAAGCAGATTCAATAATAACTTTCAAAAGGGAATTGGTTAAATACTTGAAGGGAAACAGTTTACAGGCCTTTGGGGAAAGAGCAGGGGAGTGGGACTGATTGGACAGCTCTTTCAAAGAGCCGGCACAGGCATGATGGGCCGAATGGACTTCTCCTGTGCTGAACCTATTATGATACTATAGAATAAAAGTCCTGGGGTTCATTTCTAGAGGAATAGCATAATATCATATGATATAGCTCAGAAGAAGGGCATTCGGCCCATCGTATCTGTGCTGGCTCTTTGAAAGAGTATCCAATTAGTCCCATTCCCTGCTCTTTCCCTATCACCTGTAATTTTTTTCCCTTAAAGTATTTCTCCAATTCCCTTTTGAAAGTTATTATTGAATCTGCTTCCACCGCCCTTTCAGGCAGTGAATTCCAGATCAGAACAAGTCTCTGCGTAAACAAACGTTTCCTCATCTTCCCTCTGGCTCTTTTGCCGATCACCTTAAATCCGTGTCCTCTGGTTACCGGCCCTTCTGCCACTGGAAACAGTTTCTCCTTATTTACTCTGTCAAAACCCTTCATGATTTTAAACACCTCTATTAAATCTCCTCTTAACCCTCTCTGTTCTAAGGAGAACAATCCCAGCTTCTCCAGTCTCTCCACATAACTGAAGACCTTCATCCCTGATACCATTCTAGTAAATCTCTTCTGCACCCTCTCTAAGGCCTTGACATCCTTCCAAAAGTGCGGTGCCCAGAATTGAACACAATTCTCCAGCTGAGGTCTAACCAGTGTTTTATAAAGGTTCAGCATAACTTCCTTGCTTTAGTACTTGATGCCTCTATTAATAAAGCCCAGGATCCCATTTTTTTTAACAGCCATTTCAACTTGTCCTGCCACCTTCACAGATTTGTGTAGATTCAACCCCAGGATAATAGGTATTATGTTATAAACTGGATAGCCCGGTGGTGAAGGATGGAACACTAGAGCCTGGTCTTCAGTTGCTTCCAAGCCTTTATTCACAGAGCTCCACATTCCACCCTCTACACACCCTAGATCAGCTCTCTTATAAATGGATACAAGAGTCCCCAATTGATAAGCACCACCTGAATACAATTAACACTAATTGATATGAATCACATAAAAACAATTATCCTATCTAGTACCGCTGCTACCTCTTCCTTTATTGCTACATTGGCAGCATCCTCTTCTCTAGTGAAGACCGAAGCAAAATATTCATTTAGTACCTCAGCAATACTCTCTGCCTCCACAAGAAGATCTCCTTTTAAGATCTTAAAAACATAAAAAATAGGAGCAGGAGTAGGCCATACGGCCCCTCGAGCCTGCTCCGCCATTCAATAAGATCATGGCTGATCTTCTACCTCAACTCCACTTTCCCACCCAATCCCCATATCCCTTGATTCCCTTAGAGTCCAAAAATCTATCGATCTCAGCCTTGAATATATTCAATGACTCAGCATCCACAGCCCTCTGGGGTAGAGAATTCCAAAGATTCACAACCACTGAGTGAAGAAATTCCTCCTCATCTCAGTCTTAAATGGCCGACCCCTTATCCTGAGACTATGCCCCCTAGTTCTAGACTCTCCAGCCAGGGGAAACAATCTCTCAGCATCTACCCTGTCAAGCCCCCTCAGAATCTTTCACATTTTAATGAGATCATCTCTCATTCTTCTAAACTCCAGAGAGTATAGGCCCATTCTACTCAATCTCTCCTCATAGGACAACCCTCTCATCCCAGGAATTAATCTAGTGAACCTTCGTTGCACTGCCTCTAAGGCCAGTATATCCTTCCTTAGATAAGGAGACCAAAACTGTACACAGTATTCCAAGTGAGGTCTCACCAATGCTCTGTACAACTATAGTAAGACTTCCTTACTCTTGTACTCCAACCCCCTTGCACTAAAGGCCAACATGCCATTTGCTTTCCTAATTACTTGCTGTACCTGCATGCTAACGTTTTGTGTTTCTTGCACGAGGACACCCAAATCTCTCTGGACACCAACATTTAATAGTTTCTCACCATTTAAAAAATATTCTGTTTTTCTATTCTTTCTACCAAAGTGAATAACCTCACATTTTCCCACATTATACTCCATCTGCCACCTTCTTGCCCACTCACCTGTCTATATCCCTTTGCAGACTCTTTGTGTCCTCCTCACAGCTTACTTTCCCACCTAGCTTTGTATCGTCAGCAAACTTGGATACATTACACTCGGTCCCTTCATCTAAGTCATTAATATAGATTGTAAATAGCTGAGGCCCAAGCACTGATCCTTGCGGCACCCCACTAGTTACAGCCTGACAACCTGAGAATGACCCGTTTATCCCTACTCTCTGTTTTCTGTCCGTGGACCAATCCTCTATCCATGCTAATATATTACCCCCAACCCCATGAGCCCTTATCTAGTGTAACAACCTTTTATGTGGCACCTTATCGAATGCCTTTTGAAAATCCAAATATACGACATCCACTGGTTCCCCTTTATCTACCCTGCTAGTTACATCCTCAAAAAATTCTAATAATTTGTCAAACACGATTTCCCTTTCATAAAACCATGTTGACTCTGCCGAATCATATGATTTTTAAGTACCCTGTTACCACTTCCTGAATAATCACTATGCTATCTGTTGGGTATGGTAGCATAGTGGTTATGCTACTGGATTAGTAATCCAGAGCTGGACTAATAATCCGGAGTCATGAGTTCAAATCCCGCCACGGCAGCTGGGGAATTTAAATTCAATTCATTAAATAAAATTCGGGAATAAAAAAAACTAGTATCAGTAATGGTGGCCATGAAACTACCGAATTGTCGTAAAAACCCATCTGCTTCACTAATGTCCTTTAGAAAAGAAAACCTGCCATCCGGCCTATATGTGACTCTAGACCCACAGCAATGTGGTTGATTCTTAATTGTCCTCTGAAATGGCTAGCAAGCCACTCAGTTGTTGAAGAAGGTGGCTCACCACCACCTTCTCGAGGGCAGTTAGGATGGGCAGTAAATGATTGCCAGTGACGCCCACATCCCATGAACGAATAAAAAAAACTTCCTTAATAATATATTCCAGCACTTTCCCGAAGACTGTCAGGCTAACTGGCCTGTAATTCCCTGTTTTCTCTCTCCCTCCTTTCTTGAATAGCGGGGTCACATTTGCTACCTTCCAATCCGCTGGGACCGTTCTAGAATCTAGGGAATTTTGGAAGATCATAACCAATGCATCCACTATCTCTGCAGCCACCTCTTTTAGAACCCTCGGATGTAGGCCATCAGGACCAGGGGATTTATCGGCTTTTAGTCCCATTAGTTTCTCAAGTACTTTTTCTCTACTGATAATTACTTTTAAGTTCCTCACTCTCATTAGCCCTTTGGTTCCCCACTATCTCTGGTATGCTTTTTGTGTCTTCTACAAAATATTTGTTTTACGCATCTGCCATTTCCTTATTCCCCATTATAATTTCTCCTGTCTCAGCCTCTAAGGGACCAACGTTTACTTTTGCTGCTCTCTTCCTTTTTACATACTTGTAGAAGCTCTTAAAATCTGTTTTTATATTTCTTGCTAGTTTACTTTCATATTCTATTTTCTCCCTTTTTATCAATTTTTTGGCTGTCCTTTGTTGGTTTCTAAAACTCTCCCAATCCCCAGGCTTTTTTGTCCCTAATAGGCCCCACCCTTCCTTTGATTACCCTTTTCCTGTTTATATGTTTATAAAAGACATTTGGATTCCCTTTTATGTTAGCTGCTAATCTATTCTCATACTCTCTCTTTGACCCTTTTATTCCCTGTTTTTGATCTCCTCTGTACTTTCTCTGTTCAGCCTGGTTCTCTATGATATTATGAACCTTACATTCGTCATAAACCTCCTTTTCCTGTTTTAGTTTAATCTCTATATCTTTAGTCATGCAGGGAGCTCTAGCTTTGGATCCCCTTGCTTTCCCCCTTGTAGGAATGTGTCTACTCTGTACCTGAACCAACTCTTCCTCGAAGGCCTCCCAATGCTCAATTGCTGCTTGGCCTACCAATTTTTGATTCCAATCCGCTGAAATTAACCCCCCTCCAGTTTAGTATTTTTACATTTTTACAATGATATTATGATCACTGTTTCCCAAATGCTCCCCCACTGAAACATACTCCACCTGCCCCATTTCATTTCCCAGAACTAGATCCAGCACTGCGTCCTCCCTGTTTGGGCTGAAAACACACTGATCAGGGAAGTTCTCTTGTGCACATTTCAGGAATCCCTCCCCCTCTTTGCCCTTTACACTGTTGCTATCCCAGTCTGTATCGGGATAATTGAAGTCCCCCATTATCACTACTCTGTGGTTCTTGCATCTTTCTGTAATTTGGCTGCATATTTGCTCCTCTATCTCCCTCCCACTATTTGGTGGCCTATAGTTCACACCCAGTCGTGTAATCGCTCCTCTATTGCTCCTTAATTCGAAGCATACGGATTCTGTCTTTGACCCTCAATGACATCATCCCTTTCCAGTGCTATAATAGTTTCTCTGATCAATACTGTCCCGTCCTTCCCTCCTTTCTTTCCTTCCCTATCTTTCCTGAATACCTTGTATCCAGGAATATTCAGTACCCAATCCTCCCCTTCTCTGAGCCTGGTCTCTATTATTGCCACTATATCATAGTCCCATGTGACGACTTGATCCTGCAGCTCACCAACCTTATTCACCACACTACGTGCATTTACACACATGCACTCCAGTCTCATCTTAGTCTGCCTCGTGTTTGTCCCCTGACTGATCCCTCCTATTTCTGAACCATTCTTTACTCTGGTGCTACTTGTCTCTCCCAGTCCTCTGTGCACCTTGTTTCTCCTCTCTAATGCCCATGCCCCTGACAAATTAGTTTAAATCCTCTCCCACAGCACTAGTTAATACTTGAGTAGGGAGGTAATGTTAAATTTATACAGAACCTTGGTTCGACCACACTCTTGAGTGCTGTGGGCAGTCCTGGTCTTCATATTACAAGGATATAGAAGCACTGGAGAAAGTGCAGAAAAGGGTTGAGAGGATGGAACTGTCAGGAAACATTGATCAGGCTGCGTCTCTTCTCTCTGGCTAAGAGGAGACCTGATCGAGGTCTTTAAAATGATGGGGTTCGATAGGGTGGATGTAAAAAAAAACTGTTTCCACTTGTGGGTGAATCCAAAACGAAGGGACATAAATATAAGATAGTCACTAACAGATCAAATAAAGAATTTAGGAGGAATTTCTTTACACAGAGAGCGGTGAGAATGTGGAACTCACTGGCACATGGAGTGGTTGAAGCAGAGAGTGTTGATGTATTTAAGGGGAGGCTTGATGCAAACATGAGGGATACGGGGGGCAGGGTGGGAAGAGGTAATTAGAGTGGAGTATAAATTCCAGCATAGAACAGTTGGGCTGAATGGCCTGTTTCTGTGCTGTGTATCCTATGTCTGTAATTCTACGCAGCAATGTGTATCAATATAAATCACAATGGGCACCAGTAAACACAGTATATATACAGCATTACACAGCAATGTATATCGTTAATGCACTAGTATAATACAGTATATATACAGCACTGCATCTCAATGTATTTTACGATTGTGCAATTACTGTGGTGTGTTGCGGTGGGTGCGATTACTGTGGTGTGTTGCGGTGAGTGTGCGATTACTGTGGTGTGTTGCGGTGGGTGTGCGATTACTGTGGTGTGTTGCGGTGGGTGTGCGATTACTGTGGTGTGTTGCGGTGTGTGTGCGATTACTGTGGTGTGTTGCGGTGGGTGTGCGGTTACTGTGGTGTGTTGCGGTGTGTGTGCGATTACTGTGGTGTGTTGCGGTGGGTGTGCGGTTACTGTGGTGTGTTGCGGTGAGAGTGCGGTTACTGTGGTGTGTTGCGGTGAGAGTGCGGTTACTGTGGTGTGTTGCGGTGAGAGTGCGGTTACTGTGGTGTGTTGCGGTGAGAGTGCGGTTACTGTGGTGTGTTGCGGTGGGTGCGATTACTGCGGAGTGTTACGGTGGGTGCGATTACTGTGGAGTGTTACGGTGGGTGCGATTACTGTGGTGTGTTGCGGTGAGAGTGCGGTTACTGTGGTGTGTTGCGGTGGGTGCGATTACTGTGGAGTGTTACGGTGGGTGCGATTACTGTGGTGTGTTGCGGTGGGTGTGCGGTTACTGTGGTGTGTTGCGGTGAGAGTGCGGTTACTGTGGTGTGTTGCGGTGGGTGCGATTACTGTGGTGTGTTGCGGTGGGTGTGCGGTTACTGTGGTGTGTTGCGGTGGGTGTACGGTTACTGTGGTGTGTTGCGGTGGGTGTACGGTTGCTGTGGTGTGTTGCGGTGAGTGTGCAGTTACTGTGGTGTGTTGCGGTGGGTGTGCGATTACTGTGGTGTGTTGCGGTGGGTGTGCGGTTACTGTGGTGTGTTGCGGTGGGTGTACGGTTGCTGTGGTGTGTTGCGGTGAGTGTGCAGTTACTGTGGTGTGTTGCGGTGGGTGTGCGATTACTGTGGTGTGTTGCGGTGGGTGTGCGGTTACTGTGGTGTGTTGCGGTGGGTGTGCGATTACTGTGGTGTGTTGCGGTGGGTGTGCGATTACTGTGGTGTGTTGCGGTGGGTGTGCGATTACTGTGGTGTGTTGCGGTGGGTGTGCGATTACTGTGGTGTGTTGCGGTGGGTGCGATTACTGTGGTGTGTTGCGGTGAGTGTGCGGTTACTGTGGTGTGTTGCGGTGGGTGCGGTTACTGTGGTGTGTTGCGGTGGGTGTGCGATTACTGTGGTGTGTTGCGGTGGGTGTGCGGTTACTGTGGTGTGTTGCGGTGGGTGTGCGGTTACTGTGGTGTGTTGCGGTGGGTGTGCGGTTACTGTGGTGTGTTGCGGTGGGTGTGCGATTACTGTGGTGTGTTGCGGTGGGTGTGCGATTACTGTGGTGTGTTGCGGTGAGTGTGCGATTACTGTGGTGTGTTGCGGTGGGTGCGATTACTGTGGTGTGTTGCGGTGGGTGTGCGATTACTGTGGTGTGTTGCGGTGGGTGCGATTACTGTGGTGTGTTGCGGTGGGTGTGCGGTTACTGTGGTGTGTTGCGGTGGGTGCGATTACTGTGGTGTGTTGCGGTGAGTGTGCGATTACTGTGGTGTGTTGCGGTGGGTGTGCGATTACTGTGGTGTGTTGCGGTGGGTGCGATTACTGTGGTGTGTTGCGGTGAGAGTGCGATTACTGTGGTGTGTTGCGGTGGGTGTGCGATTACTGTGGTGTGTTGCGGTGGGTGTGCGATTACTGTGGTGTGTTGCGGTGGGTGTGCGGTTACTGTGGTGTGTTGCGGTGGGTGTGCGGTTACTGTGGTGTGTTGCGGTGGGTGTGCGGTTACTGTGGTGTGTTGCGGTGGGTGTGCGGTTACTGTGGTGTGTTGCGGTGGGTGTGTGGTTACTGTGGTGTGTTGCGGTGGGTGTGCGATTACTGTGGTGTGTTGCGGTGGGTGTGCGATTACTGTGGTGTGTTGCGGTGGGTGCGATTACTGTGGTGTGTTGCGGTGGGTGCGATTACTGTGGTGTGTTGCGGTGGGTGTGCGGTTACTGTGTTGTGTTGCGGTGACTGTGCAGTTACTGTGGTGTGTTGCGGTGGGTGTGCGGTTGCTGTGGTGTGTTGCGGTGAGTGTGCAGTTACTGTGGTGTGTTGCGGTGAGTGTGCGGTTACTGTGGTGTGTTGCGGTGAGAGTGCGGTTACTGTGGTGTGTTGCGGTGGGTGTACGGTTGCTGTGGTGTGTTGCGGTGAGTGTGCAGTTACTGTGGTGTGTTGCGGTGGGTGTGCGGTTACTGTGGTGTGTTGCGGTGGGTGTGCGGTTACTGTGGTGTGTTGCGGTGGGTGTGCGATTACTGTGGTGTGTTGCGGTGGGTGTGCGATTACTGTGGTGTGTTGCGGTGGGTGTGCGATTACTGTGGTGTGTTGCGGTGGGTGTGCGGTTACTGTGGTGTGTTGCGGTGGGTGTGCGATTACTGTGGTGTGTTGCGGTGGGTGTGCGGTTACTGTGGTGTGTTGCGGTGAGAGTGCGGTTACTGTGGTGTGTTGCGGTGAGAGTGCGGTTACTGTGGTGTGTTGCGGTGAGTGTGCGGTTACTGTGGTGTGTTGCGGTGGGTGTGCGGTTACTGTGGTGTGTTGCGGTGAGTGTGCGGTTACTGTGGTGTGTTGCGGTGAGAGTGCGGTTACTGTGGTGTGTTGCGGTGAGTGTGCAGTTACTGTGGTGTGTTGCGGTGGGTGTGCGGTTACTGTGGTGTGTTGCGGTGGGTGTGCGGTTACTGTGGTGTGTTGCGGTGGGTGTGCGATTACTGTGGTGTGTTGCGGTGGGTGTGCGATTACTGTGGTGTGTTGCGGTGGGTGTGCGATTACTGTGGTGTGTTGCGGTGGGTGTGCGGTTACTGTGGTGTGTTGCGGTGGGTGTGCGGTTACTGTGGTGTGTTGCGGTGAGTGTGCGGTTACTGTGGTGTGTTGCGGTGAGTGTGCGGTTACTGTGGTGTGTTGCGGTGGGTGTGCGATTACTGTGGTGTGTTGCGGTGAGTGTGCGGTCACTGCGTTGAGGGTGAGGTGAGTCTGCGGTGTGTGCGCAGTTGTTGCGGTGAGTCTGCGGTGTGTACGCCGTGACTGCGGTGAGTGTGTTGAGAGTTTGAGGTGAGTGTGCGGTTACTGCAGTGAGGGTGTGGTGAGACTGCAGCGAGTGCGGTGTGTTGCGGTGATTGTGCTGAGAGTTTGTGGTGGGTGTGCGGTTGTTAGGGTGGGTGTGCGGTTGTTATTAGGGTGGGTGTGCGGTTGTTAGGGTGGGTGTGCGGTTGTTACTAGGGTGGGTGTGCGGTTGTTAGGGTGGGTGTGCGGTTGTTATTAGGGTGGGTGTGCGGTTGTTAGGGTGGGTGTGCGGTTGTTATTAGGGTGGGTGTGCGGTTGTTAGGGTGGGTGTGCGGTTGTTAGGGTGGGTGTGCGGTTGTTATTAGGGTGGGTGTGCGGTTGTTACTAGGGTGGGTGTGCAGTTGTTAGGGTGGGTGTGCGGTTGTTATTAGGGTGGGTGTGCGGTTGTTAGGGTCGGTGTGCGGTTGTTATTAGGGTGGGTGTGCGGTTGTTAGGGTGGGTGTGCGGTTGTTACTAGGGTGGTGTGCGGTTGTTAGGGTGGGTGTGCGGTTGTTACTAGGGTGGGTGTGCGGTTGTTAGGGTGGGTGTGCGGTTGTTATTAGGGTGGGTGTGCGGTTGTTAGGGTGGGTGTGCGGTTGTTAGGGTGGGTGTGCGGTTGTTATTAGGGTGGGTGTGCGGTTGTTATTAGGGTCGGTGTGCAGTTGTTATTAGGGTGGGTGTGCGGTTGTTATTAGGGTGGGTGTGCGGTTGTTATTAGGGTCGGTGTGCGGTTGTTATTAGGGTGGGTGTGCGGTTGTTATTAGGGTGGGTGTGCGGTTGTTACTAGGGTGGGTGTGCGGTTGTTAGGGTGGGTGTGCGGTTGTTAGGGTGGGTGTGCGGTTGTTATTAGGGTGGGTGTGCGGTTGTTAGGGTGGGTGTGCGGTTGTTACTAGGGTGGGTGTGCGGTTGTTAGGGTGGGTGTGCGGTTGTTAGGGTGGGTGTGCGGTTGTTAGGGTGGGTGTGCGGTTGTTATTAGGGTGGGTGTGCGGTTGTTAGGGTGGGTGTGCGGTTGTTATTAGGGTGGGTGTGCGGTTGTTATTAGGGTGGGTGTGCGGTTGTTAGGGTGGGTGTGCGGTTGTTAGGGTGGGTGTGCGGTTGTTAGGGTGGGTGTGCGGTTGTTATTAGGGTGGGTGTGCGGTTGTTAGGGTGGGTGTGCGGTTGTTATTAGGGTGGGTGTGCGGTTGTTATTAGGGTGGGTGTGCGGTTGTTAGGGTGGGTGTGCGGTTGTTAGGGTGGGTGTGCGGTTGTTAGGGTGGGTGTGCGGTTGTTATTAGGGTGGGTGTGCGGTTGTTAGGGTGGGTGTGCGGTTGTTATTAGGGTGGGTGTGCGGTTGTTATTAGGGTGGGTGTGCGGTTGTTATTAGGGTGGGTGTGCGGTTGTTAGGGTGGGTGTGCGGTTGTTAGGGTGGGTGTGCGGTTGTTAGGGTGGGTGTGCGGTTGTTAGGGTGGGTGTGCGGTTGTTACTAGGGTGGGTGTGCGGTTGTTACTAGGGTGGGTGTGCGGTTGTTAGGGTGGGTGTGCGGTTGTTAGGGTGGGTGTGCGGTTGTTAGGGTGGGTGTGCGGTTGTTAGGGTGGGTGTGCGGTTGTTACTAGGGTGGGTGTGCGGTTGTTAGGGTGGGTGTGCGGTTGTTACTAGGGTGGGTGTGCGGTTGTTAGGGTGGGTGTGCGGTTGTTACTAGGGTGGGTGTGCGGTTGTTAGGGTGGGTGTGCGGTTGTTATTAGGGTGGGTGTGCGGTTGTTAGGGTGGGTGTGCGGTTGTTAGGGTGGGTGTGCGGTTGTTAGGGTGGGTGTGCGGTTGTTACTAGGGTGGTGTGCGGTTGTTAGGGTGGGTGTGCGGTTGTTAGTAGGTTGGGTGTGCGGTTGTTAGGGTGGGTGTGCAGTTGTTAGGGTGGGTGTGCGGTTGTTAGGGTGGGTGTGCGGTTGTTAGTAGGGTGGGTGTGCGGTTGTTAGGGTGGGTGTGCGGTTGTTAGTAGGTTGGGTGTGCGGTTGTTAGGGTGGGTGTGCAGTTGTTAGGGTGGGTGTGCGGTTGTTAGGGTGGGTGTGCAGTTGTTAGGGTGGGTGTGCGGTTGTTAGTAGGGTGGGTGTGCGGTTGTTATTAGGGTGGGTGTGCGGTTGTTAGGGTGGGTGTGCGGTTGTTATTAGGGTGGGTGTGCGGTTGTTATTAGGGTGGGTGTGCGGTTGTTAGGGTGGGTGTGCGGTTGTTATTAGGGTGGGTGTGCGGTTGTTAGGGTGGGTGTGCGGTTGTTACTAGGGTGGGTGTGCGGTTGTTAGGGTGGGTGTGCGGTTGTTAGGGTGGGTGTGCGGTTGTTAGGGTGGGTGTGCGGTTGTTAGGGTGGGTGTGCGGTTGTTACTAGGGTGGGTGTGCGGTTGTTAGGGTGGGTGTGCGGTTGTTACTAGGGTGGGTGTGCGGTTGTTAGGGTGGGTGCGCGGTTGTTAGGGTGGGTGTGCGGTTGTTAGGGTGGGTGTGCGGTTGTTAGGGTGGGTGTGCGGTTGTTAGGGTGGGTGTGCGGTTGTTAGGGTGGGTGTGCGGTTGTTAGGGTGGGTGTGCGGTTGTTAGGGTGGGTGTGCGGTTGTTAGGGTGGGTGTGCGGTGAGTGCGTGGTCTACCTTGAATAGATTGTTTTACCTGCTGCCGTTGTGTTTTCCAGGGCAGTTCCAGTGAGCCTCCCATTCCCAGCAGCAGTGTCCCACGAGAGTTCTGCAGCTCGCCCACCTCCCAGCCGGTGAGTCCTCCCACCTACCATTTTACAATTGCTTCTTAAAAAGGTGTACTTTCTGGGTGACAATAGAATACAAAGAACACGATACAGAGTGCACACTGTACAGAGTTCAAGGGTTAGATTATGAGAGATTAAATAAAGTAGGCTTGTAATCCCTGGAGTATAGAAGGTTAGGGGGTGATTTGATCAAGGCTTTTAGGATTTTGAAAGGAATTGTTAGGGTAGATGGAGAGAATCTTGACTAGGACAAAGGGACATAACCTTAAAATCAGAGCCAGGCCGTTCAGGAGAGACGTTAGGAAACACTTCTTCACACAAAGGGTGGTAGAAGTGTGGGACTCTCTCCCACAGAGAGCAGTAGATGCTGGCTCAATTAATAATCATAAATCAGATCGATAGAGTTTTGTTAGCCCATGGATATGGAGCCAAGGTGGGTGGATGGAGTTAGGATCTCATTGAATGGTGGAACAGGCTCGAGGGGCTGAATGGCCTCCTCCTGTTCCTATGTTCCAGGATAGAGCCTGTGGTATAATACAGAGAGTGTGCACTGTGTTGCAGGATATCACCAGATTTCCCAAAGAGTTGTAAGTGATCTCTTACAGAGACTTAATAAAATGCAGAGCACAGAAACAGGCCATTCGGCCCAACTGGTCCATGCCGGAGTTTATGCTCCTCCCTCCCTACTTCATCTCACCCTATCAGCATATCCTTCTATTCCTTTCTCCCTCATGTGTTTATCCAGCTTCCCCTTAATTGCATCTATGCTATTCGCCTCAACTACTCCTTGTGGGAGCGAGTTCCACATTCTCACCACTCTCTGGGTAAAGAAGTTTCTCCTGAATTCCCTTCTGGAATGTTTCTCCACTACTGTGCAGACTCTTATCCATTGCCCTGGATGTTGTTAGTAAAGGAGGAAATCAATGCAACAGTGAGGAAGGATATTGGCTCGGAAAATCACGATGTGGAATCTGTATGGGTGGAGCTAAGAAACACCAAGGGGCAGAAAACGTTGGTGGGGGTTGTCTATAGGCCCCCAAACACTACTGGAGATGTAGGGGAGGGCATTAAACAGGAAATTAGAGACACATGCAAGAAGGGTACAACTATAATCATGGGTGAATTTGATCTACATATAGATTGGTCAAACCAAATTAGCAATAATACTGTGGGGGGAGGAATTCCTGGAGTGTGTACATGATGGTTTTCTAGACCAATACGTTGAGGAACCAACGAGAGAACAGGCGATCCTAGACTGGGTATTGTGCAATGAGAAAGGATTAATTAACAATCTTGTTGTGCGGGGTCCCCTTAGGGAAGAGCAACCATAACATGATAGAATTCCTCATTAAGATGGAGAGTGAAGTAGTTGAATCCAAAACTAGAGTCCTGAATCTAAATAAAGGAAATTACGAAAGTATGAGGTGTGAGTTGGCGATGATAGATTGGGGAACTTGACTAAAAGGGATGATGGTGGATAGGCAATGGCTAATATTTAAAGAACATGTGCAGGAATTACAACAATTATTCATTCCTGTCTGGCACAAAAATAAAACAGGAAAGGTGGCTCAACCGTGGATTACAAAAGAAATTAGGGATAGTATTAGATCCAAAGAGGAGACATATAAAATTGGCAGAAAAAGCGGCAAGCCTGAGGATTGGGAGCAGTTCAGAATTCAGCAAAGGAGAACAAAGAGATTGATCAGGAGGGGAAAAATAGAGTATGAGAGTAAACTGGCAGGGAACATAAAAACTGACTGTAAAAGCTTCTATAAATATGTCAAGAGAAAAAGATTAGTGAAGACAAATGTAGGTCCCTTACAGTCAGAAATGGGGGTAATTATAATGGGGAACAAAGAAATGGCAGAACAATTAAACACATACTTTGGTTCTGTCTTCACAAAGGAGGACATAAATAACCTGCCAGAAATGTTAGGGAACCAAGGGTCCAGTGAGAGAGAGAAACTGAAGGAAACCAGTATTAGTAAAAAAATAGTGCTAAGGAAATTAATGGGGCTAAAGGCTGACAAATCCCCAGGGCCTGATAATCTACATCCCAGAGTACTAAAGGAAGTGGCCCTGGAAATAGTGGATGCATTGGTGATCATCTTCCAAAATTCTATAGACTCTGGAACAGTTCCTACAGATTGGAGGGTGGCAAATGTAACCCCACTATTTAAAAAAGGAGGGAGAGAAAAAACAGGGAATTACAGACCAGTTAGCCTAACATCAGTAGTGGGGAAAATGCTAGAGTCTATTATAAAAGATGTGATAACAGAACACTTGGAAGGCATTAACGGGATTGGACAAAGTCAGCATGGGTTTATGAAAGGGAAATCATGCTTAATAAATCTACTGGAGTTTTTTTGAGGATGTAACTAGTAGAATAGATAGGGGAGAACCAGTGGATGTGGTGTATTTGGATTTTCAGAAGGCTTTTGATAAGGTCCCACACAAGAGGTTAGTGTGTAAAATTAAAGCACATGGGATTGGGGGGAATATACTGGCATGGATTGAGAATTGGTTGACAGACAGGAAACAGAGAGTAGGAATAAACGGGTCTTTTTCCGGGTGACAGGCAGTGACTAGTGGGGTACCGCAGGGATCAGTGCTTGGGCCCCAGCTATTCACAATATATATCAATGATTTGGATGAGGGAACTAAATGTAACATTTCCAAGTTTGCAGACGACACAAAGCTGGGGTTGAATGTGAGCTGTGAGGAGGATGCAAAGAGGCTCCGATGTGATTTAGACAAGTTGGGTGAGTGGGCAAGAACATGGCAGATGCAGAATAATGTGGATAAATGTGAGGTTATCCACTTTGGTTGTAAAAACAGAAAGGCAGATTATTATCTGAATGGTGATAGATTGGGAAAAGGGGAGGTGCAACGAGACCTGGGTGTCCTTGTACACCAGTCACTGAAAGCGAGCATTCAGGTGCGGCAAGCAGTTGGGAAGGCGAATGGTATGTTGGCCTTCATTGCAGGAGGATTTGAGTACAGGAGCGGGGATGTCTTACTGCAGTTATACAGGGCCTTGGTGAGACCACATCTGGAGTATTGTGTGCAGTTTTGGTCTCCTTATCTGAGGAAGGATGTCCTTGCCATGGAGGGAGTGCAATGAAGGTTTACCAGACGGATTCCTGGGATGGCAGGACTGACGTATGAGGAGAGATTGGGTCGACTGGGCCCATATTCACTAGAGTTTAGAAGAATGAGAGGTGATCTCATCGAAACATAAAATTCTAACAGGACTGGGACAGACTAGATGCAGGGAGGATGTTCCCGATGGCTGGGGAGTCCAGAACCAGGGGTCACAGTCCTCAGGATACGGGGTATGCCATTTAGAACCGAGATGAGGAGACATTTCTTCACTCAGAGGGTGGTGAACCTGTGGAATTCTCTACCATAGAAGGCAGTGGAGGCCAAGTCATTAGATGTATTCAAGAAGGAGATAGATATATTTCTTAATGCTAAAGGGATCGAGGGATATGGGGAAAAAGTGGGAACAGGGTACTGAGTTAGACGATCAGCCATGATCATTTTGAATGGGGGAGCAGGCCCGAAGGGCCGAATGGCCTACTCTTGCTCCTATTTTCTCTGTTTCTGTGTTTCTATGTTGTCGACAGCAGCCTTGTTTTGGGCTGCACTCCCTGAATCATGTCCATCGGCTCACTTGTCCTTTCACTTCGACCACAAATCACCCTGAAATAGCCAAAACAAAATCATGTTCAGTTTGAAGGAATAAGTCTGTATTCTAATTTGTTTACATTCTATGCCTTTTTCTGTTTCTCCATTTCTGCTCCCTGTCCCCCTCTCTTTCTCTCCCTGTTTCTGTCCCTCTGTCTATCTATCCCCCGCACCCCCTCTCCCCCGCACCCCCTCTCCCCCGCACCCCCTCTCCCCCCTCTCCCCCCGCGCCCCCTCTCCCCCGCGCCCCCTCTCCCCCGCGCCCCCTCTCCCCCGCGCCCCCTCTCCCCCGCGCCCCCTCTCCCCCGCGCCCCCTCTCCCCCGCGCCCCCTCTCCCCCGCGCCCCCTCTCCCCCGCGCCCCCTCTCGCCCCCCCCCCCGCTCCCTCTCGCCCCCCCCGCTCCCTCCCCCCCCTGCTCCCTTCGCTCCCTCTTCCCCCCCCCCCCCCCAACCCGCTCCCTCTCTCCCTCTCTTCCTCACTGGCTCCCTCTCTCTCTGTCTTTGTCTTGCTCTTGCCTCTCTCTGTCTGTCTCTCTGCCCTGTCCCCTCTCCCTGCTTTGTCTCTCTCTCGCGCTCCCCCTCTCTCTCGCTCTTTCCCCTTTCTCTCGCTCTTTCCCCTTTCTCTCGCTCTTTCCCCTTTCTCTCGCTCTTTCCCCTTTCTCTCGCTCTTTCCCCTTTCTCTCGCTCTTTCCCCTTTCTCCCGCTCTCTCTCTCTCCCCCTCCCCCTCTCTCTCCCCCTCTCTCTCGCGCTCCCCCTCTCTCTCGTGCTCCCCCTCTCTCTCGTGCTCCCCCTCTCTCTCTCGCGCTCCCCCCTCTCTCTCGCGCTCCCCCTCTCTCCTCCTCTCTCTCGCGCTCCCCCTCTCTCCCCTCTCTCGCGCTCCCCCTCTCTCGCGCTCCCCTCTCTCTCGCGCTCTCCCCTCTCTCTCACGCTCCCCCTCTCTCTCGCTCTTTCCCCTTTCTCTCGCTCTTCCCCCTTTCTCCCGCTCTCTCGCTCTCCCCCTCCCCCCCTCTCCCCCTCTCTCTCGCTCTCCCCCTCCCCCTCTCTCTCCCCCTCTCTCTCGCGCTCCCCCTCTCTCGCGCTCCCCCTCTCTCGCCCTCCCCCTCTCTCTCGCTCTCCCCCTCCCCCTCTCTCTCCCCTCTCTCTCGCTCTCCCCCTCTCTCTCTCGCGCTCCCCCTCTCTCTCGCGCTCCCCCTCTCTCTCGCTCTCCCCCTTTCTCTCGCTCTCCCCCTCTCTCCCGCTCTCCTGCTCTCCCCCTCTCTCTCGCTCTCCCCCTCTCTCTCGTTCTCCCCCTCTCTCCCGCTCTCCCCCTCTCTCTCCCGCTCTCCCCCTCTCTCCCCTCTCTCTCCCCCTCCCCCCCTCTCTCCCCCTCTCTCTCTCTCTCCCCCTCTCTCTCCCCCTCTCTCGCTCTCCCCCTCCCCCTCTCCTCCCCCCCTCTCTCGCTCTCCCCCTCTCTCTCCCCTCTCTCTCCCCCTCTCTCTCCCCCCCTCTCGTCGCTCTCCCCCTCTCTCTCCCCCTCCCCCTCTCTCTCCCCCCCTCTCTCTCCCCCCTCTCGCTCTCCCCTATCTCTCCCTCTCTCTCGCTCTCTCCCCCTCTCGCTCTCCCCCTCCCCTCTCTCTCCCCCCTCTCTCGCTCTCCCCCTCTCTCTCGCTCTCCCCCCTCTCTCCCCCTCCCCTCCCCTCTCTCTCCCCCTCCCCCTCTCTCTCCCCCCCCCTCTCTCCCCCCCTCTCTCCCCCCCTCTCTCTCCCCCTCTCTCTCCCCTCTCTCTCCCCCTCTCTCCCCCCCTCTCTCTCCCCCTCCCCCTCTCTCCCCCCTCTCTCCCCCCCTCTCTCCCCCCCTCTCTCCCCCCCTCTCTCTCCCCCCCTCTCTCCCCCCCTCTCTCTCCCCCCCTCTCTCCCCCCCTCTCTCTCCCCCTCTCTCCCCCCCTCTCTCCCCCCCTCTCTCTCCCCCTCTCTCCCCCTCTCTCCCCTCTCTCTCCCCCCCTCTCTCTCCCCCCCTCTCTCCCCCCCTCTCTCTCCCCCCTCTCTCTCCCCCTCCTCTCCCCTCTCTCCCCCTCTCTCTCCCCCCCTCTCTCTCCCCCCCTCGCTCTCCCCCTCTCTCTCCCCTCGCTCTCACTCTCGCTCTCTCTCTCTCTCCTGTTGCTGACGGACAGACCAAACCCGGAGTCATTCAGCCGATGCCCAGGGTCAGACCGTTTGTGGCTCCAGCACCAACAGAGGGCAGGAACAGTCCGAACCCGTTCCAGAAAGCAGAGGAGCAGGCAGTGCCACAGAATACTGTAAGTGTTGCAGCGGTGGGGCCACTGGTGAGATCTATAGGGTACATGGGAAAGGAAAAGCCTGGAGCTTTGACACAGTGCAATAGAACACAGCCCTACTGGCCCATAAGACCTGCAAATAGGACTGAGCTACAAAGACTAACTGCAGTAAGAAAGGCTTCGGTCCGACTCACACCATAGTTACAGCACAACTGAAACGTGTTTCCCAGGACACTCGATGGTTGGAGGAGGCTGACTGACACTTGCATTGTAGACACATCACATCCTCCAGATCTCCTCATCGCAAGGGAGCTTCAGTGTTTGCGGTTTTCACTATAAAGAGGGTTTCAGTATAAGAGGGTTCAGTATAAGAGGGTTTCAGTATAAGAGGGTTTCTGTATAAAGGGGTTTCAGTATAAAGGGGGTTTCTGTATAAGGGGGTTCTGTATAAGGGGGTTTCTGTATAAGGGGGGTTTCTGTATAAGGGGGTTTCTGTATAAAGGGGTTTCTGTATAAAGGGGTTTCAGTATAAAGGGGTTTCTGTATAAAGGGGTTTCAGTATAAGAGGGTTTCTGTATAAGGGGGTTTCTGTATAAGGGGGTTTCTGTATAAAGGGGTTTCTGTATAAGGGGGTTTCTGTATAAAGGGGTTTCTGTATAAGGGGGTTTCTGTATAAGGGGGTTTCTGTATAAGGGGGTTTCTGTATAAAGGGGTTTCTGTATAAGGGGGTTTCTGTATAAAGGGGTTTCAGTTTCATAAGATCATAGAAAGTTATGGCACAGGAGGAGGCCATTCGGCCCATCGTGTCTGTGCCAACTATAAAGGGCTATCCAGCTTAATCCCACTTTCCAGCACTTGGTCCGTAGCCCTGCAGGTCAAGGCTCTTCAGGTGCACATCCAGGTACTTTTTAAATGAGTTGAGGGTTTCTGCCTCTCCCACCCTCTCAGGCAGTGAGTTCCAGACCCCCACCACCCTCTGGGGGAAAACATTCTCCTCAGCTCCCCTCTGATCCTTCTGCCATCACTTTAAATCTATGCCCCCTGGTCACTGACCCCTCCACTAAGGAAATAGGTCCTTCCTATCCACTCTATCTGGGCCCCTCATAATTTTATACACCTCAATTAAATCTCCCCTCAGCCTCCTCTGTTCCAAAGAGAACAACCCCAGCCTATCCAATCTTTCCTCATAGCTAAAATTCTCCAGCCCTGGCAACATCCTCGTAAATCTCCTCTGCACCCTCTCTAGTGCAATCACATCTTTCCTGTAATGTGGTGACCAGAACTGTACCCAGTACTCAAGCTGTGGCCTAACTAGTGTTTTATACAGTTCCAGCATAACCTCCCTGCTCTTATATTCTATGCCTCGGCTAATAAAGGAAAGTATTCCATATGCCTTTTTAACCACCTTATCTACCTGTCCTGCGACCTTCAGGGATCTGTGGACATGCACTCCAAGATCCCTCACTTCCTCTACGCCTCTCAGTATCCTCCCATTTATTGTGTATTCCTTGCCTTGTTTGCCCTCGCCCAAATGCATTCCTCACACTTCTCTGGATTGAATTCCATTTGCCACTTTTCTGCCACCTGACCAGTCCATTGATATCTTCCTGCAGTCTACAGCTTTCCTCCTCACTATTAAGCACATGGCCAATTTTTGTATCATCTGCAAACTTCTTAATCATGCCCCCCACATTCAATCCAAATCATTAATATATACCACAAAAAGCAAGGGACCGAGTACCGAGCCCTGTGGAACCCCACTGGAAACAGCCTTCCAGTCACAAAAACACCTGTCAACCATTACCCTTTGCTTCCTGCCACTGAGTCAATTTTGGATCCAACTTGCCACATTCCCTTGGATCCCATGGGCTTTTACTTTTTTGACCAGTCAACCGTATGGGACCTGGTCAAAAGCCTTGCTAAAATCCATGTAGACTACATCAAACACTTTACTCTCATCGACCCTCCTTGTTACCTCTAAAAATTCAGTCAAGTTAGTCAGACACGACCTTCCTTACAAATCCGTGCTGACTGTCCTTGATTAGTCCGTGCCTTTCTCAGTGACGTTTATCCTGTCCCACAGAATTGATTCCAGTAATTTGCCCACCACCGAGGTTAGACTGACTGGCCTGTAATTACTCGGTCTATCCTTCGCTCCTTTTTAAACAGCAGTACAACATTAGCAGTCTCCAATCCTCCGGCACCACGCCTGTATCCAGTGAGGATTGGAAAATGATGGTCAGAGCCTCCGCTATTTCCTCCCAGGCTTCTCCTAACAGCCTGGATACATTTCATCCGGGCCTGGTGATTTATCCACTTTCAAAGATGCTAAACCCCTTAATATTTCCTCTCTCACCATGTTTATCCCATCCAATATTTCACACTCCTCCTCTTTAACTACAATGTCTGCATCGTCCCTCTCCTTTGTGAAGACAGATGCAAAGTATGTATTAAGAACCAGACCCACATCTTCCGCCTCCACACATAGTTTACCTTTTTGGTCTCTAATAGGCCCTACTCTTTCCTTAGTTATCCTCTTGCACTTTATGTATTATAAAATGTCTTTGAGTTTCCTGATGTTACTTGTCAATATTTTTCATGCCCTCTCTTTGCTTTCCTAATTTCCTTTTTAATTTCACCCTCCACTTTCTATACTCGAGGCTTTCTGCACTATTTAGCTCTTAATATTGACATAATGTCTTATCCTTACCCTGTATGCGCCTTAACATCAAGGGGGCTCTAGATTTGTAGAGTCCCACCCTTTTTCTTTGTTTAAGAGAGGTGCAAGAGCCATAGAGTATTGATAATGGGGATCTTCAACTATCCTAATATAGACTGGGACAGTAATAGTATAAGGGGCAATAGGGGGGAAGAATTTTTGAATGTGTTCAGGAGAACTTTCTTGATCAGTTTGCTTCGGCCCAGTGAGGAAGGAGGCATTGCTCGATCTGGTTCTGGGGAATGAGGCAGGCCAAGTGGAGCAAGTGTCAGTGGGGGAGCATTTAGGGAGCAGCGATCATAGTATCATAAGGTTTAGATTAGCTATGGAAAAGGACAAGGAGCAATCTAGAGTAAAAATACTTAATTGGAGGAGGACTAATTTCAGTGGGTTGAGAACAGATCTGTCCCGGGTAAATTGGCATCAAAGATTGGCAGGCAAAACTGTAATTGAACAGTGGGCGGCCTTTAAAGAGGAGATGATTCAGGTACAGTCCAGGTACATCCCAGAGGGGGAAAGGTAGGGCAACTAAAGCCAGAGCTCCCTGGATGACAAAAAAGATAGAGAGTAAGATGAAGCAGAAAAAGGGGGCGTATGACAGATGTCAGGTTGATAATACAAGTGAGAACCAGGCTGAATATAGAAAGTTCAGAGGGGAAGTGAAAAAGGAAATAAGAGGGGCAAAGAGAGAGTATGAGAATAGACTGGTGGCAAACATAAAAGGGAATCCAAAAGTCTTCTACAGGCTGTAAACAGTAAACGGGTAGTAAGAGGAGGGGTGGGGCGATTAGGGACCATAAAGGAGATTTACTCATGGAGGCAGAGGGCATGGCCGAGGTACTAAATGAGTACATTGCATCTGTCTTTACCAAGGAAGAAGATGCTGCCAGAGTCTCAGTAAAGAAACATATAGTTGAGATACTGGATGGGCTAAAAATTGATAAAGAAGAGGTACTAGAAAGGCTAGCTGTATTTAAAGTAGATAAGTCACCCGTCCAGATGGGATGCATCCTAGGTTGCTGAGGGAAGTAAGGGTGGAAATTGTGGAGGTACTGGCCATAATCTTCCAAACATCTGTAGATACGGGGGTGGTGCCAGAGGACTGGAGAATTGCAAATGTTACACCCTTGTTCAAAAAAGGTGTAAGGATAAACCCAGCAACTATTGACCAGTCAGTTAATCTCAGTGGTGGGGAAACTTTTAGAAACGATAATCCGGGACAGAATTAACAGTCACTTGGACAATTGTAGATTAATAAGGGAAAACCAGCACGGATTTGTTAAAGGCAAATCGTGTTTGACTATCTTGATTGAGTTTTTTGATGAGGGCAATGTGGTTGATGTGTATATGGATTTCTAAAAGGCGTTTGATAAAGTGCCACATGAAGCCCATGGAATAAAGGGGGCAGTGGCAGCATGGATACAAAATTGGCTAAGTTACAGGAAACAGAGAGTAGTGGTGAACAGTTGTGTTTGGGACTGGAGGGAGGTGTACAGTGGTGTTCCCCAGAGGTCAGTGCTGGGACCACTGCTTTTCTTGACATATTATCGACTTGGACTTGGGTGTACAGGGCACAATTTCAAAATTTGCAGATGACACAAAACTTGGAAGTGTTATGAACAGTGAGGTGGATAGTGATAGACTTCAAGAGGATATAGACAGGCTGGTGGAATGGGCGGACACGTGGCAGATAACATTTAACGCAGAGAAGTGCGAAGTGATACATTTTGGTAGGAAGAACGAGGAGAGGCAATATAAATTAGAGGGTGCAATTCTAAAGTGGGTGCAGGAACAGAGAGATCTGGGGGTATCTGTACACAGGTCGTTGAAGATGGCAGGACAATTTAAGAAAGCGGGTAAAAAAGCATACGGGATCCTGGGCTTTATAAATAGAGGCATAGAGTACAAAAGCAAGGAAGTCATGATGAACCTTTATAAAACACTGGTTTGGCCACAATTGGAATATTGTGTCCAGTTCTGGGCACTGCTCTTTAGGAAAGATGCCTTAGAGAGGGTGTAGAGGAGATTTACTTGAATGATTCCAGGGATGAGAGACTTTAGTTACGTGGATAGACTGGAGAAGCTGGGATTGTTCTCCTTGGAACAGAGAAGGTTGAGAGGAGATTTGATCGAGATGTTCAAAATCATGAAGGGTTTAGACAGAGTCAATAAAGAGAAGCTGTTCCCACTGTCGGTAAGGTTTTAGGTGATTGGCAAAAGAACCAAAGGCGACATGAGGAAAAACTTTTTTATACAGCGAGTTGTTAGGATCTGGAACGCACTGCCTGAAAGGGTGGTAGAAGCAGGGTCAATTGTGGTTTTCAAAAAGGAATCAGATAGGTACCTGAAGGAGAAAAATTTGCAGGGCTACAGGGAAAGTGCGGGGGATTGCTGGATTGCTCCTACAGAGAGCTGGCACAGGCTCCATGGGCCGAATGGCCTCCTTCTGCACCGTAACTATTCTATGATTCCAAGAGGGTTTCAGTATAAGAGGGTTTCAGTATAAGAGGGTTTCACTATAAAGGGGTTTCAGTATAAAGGGGTTTCAGTATAAGAGGGTTTCAGTATAAGAGGGTTTCTGTATAAGAGAGTTTCAGTTTTAGGGTTTCTCTGTAAAGAGGTTTTATTTATTCATGTGAACACCAGGATGGTAGGAGGAGAACCAGTTGAACCTCAGTATTTTTATGACTACCTGTTCCCACAGCCCTCTCTCTTTTATGACGGAGCTTTTCAGTAATCACAGAGAATCTCACTGTGAACAGTTCCATTGTAAGAGGGTTTACAGTATTCTTTGTTGCTTTGTTATTTTTAATCCTGTCCTGAGTGACAGGTCTCAGAGGGAGGGAGTGGGTTTGGCTGATGTGGCTGATGGGAAGATTACACCAGATTAAGCCATGTTTGAATGTGTGGCCCTGACCTGGGAACACTTGGAGAGGGGGGGCGGTGAATGTGGGAAATATTTCATTACTCAGCACTGTCTCCCCGTACACTGAACACAATCCTACTCTCCATTCCCCAAATCTTTCACACTGAAACAGTCCAAAAGGTCTGCAGTGCTCTTGTGAAAGTTGTACTATATTACAAGCAGTCTGTATCAAGTGCTGAGATCAGTGAATCACTGATTGGGAAGTGTGTTTAGACGGCAGCCATCCTGAGCTGGATATGGTACCATGAGACTGTGGGCACCGTGCACTGACTGAGAAGGACAGAGATTAGCTGCTAAACACATAACAGCTTGCAGCATCCATGCCCCTCACATCACTAGGGTTCCCTCACTGCCCACTACTGTCTGAATCTCTCTCCCAGACACCGTACCCCCACTCTCCCCCACCCCCCCACACCGGACACTGTACCCCGCTCTCCCCCACCCCCCCACACCGGACACTGTACCCCACTCTCCCCCACCCCCCCACACCGGACACTGTACCCCGCTCTCCCCCCACCCCCCGACCGGACACCGTACCCCCACTCTCCCCCGCCCCCCACACCGGACACTGTACCCCGCTCTCCCCCGCCCCCCCCACACCGGACACTGTACCCCGCTCTCCCCGCCCCCCCCACACCGGACACTGTACCCCGCTCTCCCCCCACGGACACTGTACCCCGCTCTCCCCCACCCCCCACACCAGACACCGTACCCCCACTCTCCCCCACCCCCCACACCGACACCGTACCCCGCTCTCCCCCCACCGGACACTGTACCCCGCTCTCCCCCGCCCCCACACCGGACACTGTACCCCGCTCTCCCCCGCCCCCACACCGGACACTGTACCCCGCTCTCCCCCGCCCCCCCACACCAGACACCGTACCCCCACTCTCCCCCACCCCCCACACCGGACACTGTACCCCGCTCTCCCCCGCCCCCCACACCGGACGCTGTACCCCGCTCTCCCCCACCCCCCCACACCGGACGCTGTACCCCGCTCTCCCCCACACCCCCCACACCGGACACTGTACCCCGCTCTCCCCCACACCCCCCACACCGGACACTGTACCCCGCTCTCCCCCGACCGGACACTGTACCCCGCTCTCCCCAGCCCCCCACACCGGACACTGTACCCCGCTCTCCCCCGACCCGGACACTGTACCCCGCTCTCCCCCGCCCCCCCACACCGGACACTGTACCCCACTCTCCCCCCGCCCCCCCACACCGGACGCTGTACCCCGCTCTCCCCCCATCGGACACCCTAAACCCCCACTCTCCCCCGACCGGACACTGTACCCCCGCTCTCCCCCCACCGGACACTGTACCCTACTCTCCCCCGCCCCCCCACACCGGACACTGTACCCCGCTCTCCCCCGCCCCCCCACACCGGACACTGTACCCCGCTCTCCCCCGACCGGACACTGTACCCCGCTCTCCCCCGCCCCCCCACACCGGACACTGTACCCCACTCTCCCCCGCCCCCCCCACACCGGACGCTGTACCCCGCTCTCCCCCCATCGGACACCCTAAACCCCCACTCTCCCCGACCGGACACTGTACCCCGCTCTCCCCCACCGGACACTGTACCCCGCTCTCCCCCACCCCCCCCACACCGGACACTGTACCCCACTCTCCCCCGACCGGACACTGTACCCCGCTCTCCCCCACCCCCCCACACCGGACACTGTACCCCACTCTCCCCGACCGGGACACTGTACCCGCTCTCCCCCCACCGGACACTGTACCCCACTCTCCCCCACCCCCCCACACCGGACGCTGTACCCCACTCTCCCCCCATCGGACACCCTAAACCCCCACTCTCCCCCACCGGACACTGTACCCCCGCTCTCACCCCACCGGACGCCCTAAACCCCCGCTCTCCCCCACCGGACACCCTAAACCTCCGCTCTCCCCCCCACCGGACACCCTAATCCCCCGCTCTCCCCCCACCGGACACCTAAACCCCCGCTCCCCCTCCCACCGCACGCCCTATACCCCCGCTCTCCCGGACGCCCTAAACCCCCGCTCTCCCGGACGCCCTAAACCCCCGCTCTCCCGGACGCCCTAAACCCCCGCTCTCCCGGACGCCCTAACCCCCGCTCTCCCGGACGCCCTAAACCCCCGCTCTCCCGGACGCCCTAAACCCCCGCTCTCCCAGTCTGGCTGCTGTATACCTCCAGTATTCCCTGTTTATATCCTCACACTGTTCTTGATCTACTCTGTTTGCTATTTGCTGAATTTGCTATATTTCAAGAGGTGATCTGCAGTCACCAGTGAGAAGCCCAATTTTATCCTTCCTGTTTTTTTCTCTCGCTCTCTTTCTGTCCTTTGCTGTTTATTTCTCCTGCTCTTCCTTCTCCTCTCCGCAGCCTCTGGTCGCGTCTCCTCCCTCTCCCCCCTCTCCTGATGAGATTCCAATCAATGTCAAACAGGCTTACAAACGGTTTGCAGCAGTACCGAGCACACAGCCTCTGCTGGAGCAGGTATGGACTCTGGGGGAGTGGGCACTGGGCAGAGAGCAGAGCGTAGGATGCTGGCCTCTGCTGGACTAGGTCTGGACTCTGGGGGAGTGGGCAGAGGGGAGAGAGCGGGGCAGAGGGCAGCCTCTGCTGCAGCAGGTCTGGACACTGTGGGAGTGGGCACTGGTCACAGGGCAGGGAGCATAGATCGGGCAGAGAGCAGGGAAGAGGTAGGGAGCTGCCTCTGGTGGAGCAGGTCTGGACACTTTGGGAGTGGGCGTGGGGCAGAGAGCGGCCTCACAGCACAGAGACTCACAAATAGAAAGGACTTCCATTCCGGGGGGAATGTTCCTGATATGCAGGTGCAGCAGGTGATCAAGAAGGCCAACGGAATGTTGGCTTTTATTGCTAGGGGATAGAATATAAAAACAGGGAGGTATTGCTGCAGTTATATAAGGTATTGGTGAGACTGCACCTGGAATACTGCATACAGTTTTGGTGTCCATACTTAAGAAAAGACATACTTGCTCTTGAGGCAGTACAAAGAAGGTTCACTCGGTTAATCCCGGGGATGAGGGGGCGGACATATGAGGAGAGGTTGAGTAGATTGGGACTCTACTCATTGGAGTTCA
>NC_090326.1:171112505-171190621 GCF_035084215.1 Heptranchias perlo | reverse complement strand
TCTCCCCCCGTCCGATCGCGACCTCTCTGCCCCGTCCGATCGCGACCTCTCTCCCCCCGTCCGATCGCGACCTCTCTCCCCCCATCCGATCGCGACCTCTCTCCCCCCATCCGATCGCGACCTCTCTCCCCCCGTCCGATCGCGACCTCTCTCCCCCCGTCCGATCGCGACCTCTCTCCCCCCGTCCGATCGCGACCTCTCTCCCCCCCATCCGATCGCGACCTCTCTCCCCCCCATCCGATCGCGACCTCTCTCCCCCCATCCGAACGCGGCCTCTCTCCCCCCCATCCGTTCGCGACCTCTCTCCCCCCATCCGATCGTGACCTCTCTCCCCCCATCCGATCGCGGCCTCTCTCCCCCCGTCCGATCGCGACCTCTCTCCCCCCGTCCGATCGCGATCTCTCTCCCCCCATCCGATCGCGGCCTCTCTCCCCCCTTCCGATCGCGACCTCTCTCCCCCCACCCGATCGCGACCTCTCTCCCCCCGTCCGATCGCGACCTCTCTCCCCCCCGTCCGATCGCGACCTCTCTCGCCCCCATCCGATCGCGACCTCTCTCCCCCCATCCGATCGCGACCTCTCTCCCCCCGTCCGATCGCGGCCTCTCTCCCCCCCCCCCCATCCCATCGCGGCCTCTCTCCCCCCCCATCCGATCGCGACCTCTCTCCCCCCATCCGATCGCGACCTCTCTCCCCCCGTCCGATCGCGACCTCTCTCCCTCGTCCGATCGCGACCTCTCTCCCCCCCATCCGATCGCGACCTCTCTCCCCCCGTCCGATCGCGACCTCTCTCCCCCCCTTCCAATCGCGACCTCTCTGCCCCGTCCGATCGCGGCCTCTCTCCCCCCATCCGATCGCGACCTCTCTCCCCCCCCTTCCAATCGTGACCTCTCTCCCCCCGTCCGATCGCGACCTCTCTCCCCCCGTCCGATCGCGGCCTCTCTCCCCCCATCCGATCGCGACCTATCTCCCCCCATCCGATCGCGACCTCTCTGCCCCGTCCGATCGCGGCCTCTCTCCCCCCATCCGATCGCGACCTCTCTCCCCCCCGTCCGATCGCGACCTCTCTCCCCCCGTCCGATCGCGACCTCTCTCCCCCCGTCCGATCGCGACCTCTCTGCCCCGTCCGATCGCGACCTCTCTCCCCCCGTCCGATCGCGACCTCTCTCCCCCCATCCGATCGCGACCTCTCTCCCCCCATCCGATCGCGACCTCTCTCCCCCCGTCCGATCGCGACCTCTCTCCCCCCGTCCGATCGCGACCTCTCTCCCCCCATCCGATCGCGACCTCTCTCCCCCCATCCGAACGCGGCCTCTCTCCCCCCATCCGTTCGCGACCTCTCTCCCCCCATCCGATCGTGACCTCTCTCCCCCCATCCGATCGCGGCCTCTCTCCCCCCGTCCGATCGCGACCTCTCTCCCCCCGTCCGATCGCGATCTCTCTCCCCCCATCCGATCGCGGCCTCTCTCCCCCCTTCCGATCGCGACCTCTCTCCCCCCATCCGATCGCGACCTCTCTCCCCCCGTCCGATCGCGACCTCTCTCCCCCCCGTCCGATCGCGACCTCTCTCGCCCCCATCCGATCGCGACCTCTCTCCCCCCATCCGATCGCGACCTCTCTCCCCCCGTCCGATCGCGGCCTCTCTCCCCCCCATCCCATCGCGGCCTCTCTCCCCCCCATCCGATCGCGACCTCTCTCCCCCCATCCGATCGCGACCTCTCTCCCCCCATCCGATCGCGACCTCTCTACCCCCGTCCGATCGCGACCTCTCTCCCCCCATCCGATCGCGGCCTCTCTCCCCCCGTCCGATCGCGACCTCTCTCCCCACCGTCCGATCGCGACCTCTCTCCCCCCGTCCGATCGCGACCTCTCTCCCCCCGTCCGATCGCGACCTCTCTCCCCCCGTCCGATCGCGACCTCTCTCCCCCCGTCCTATCGCGACCTCTCTCCCCCCCATCAGATCGCGGCCTCTCTCCCCCCGTCCGATCGCGGCCTCTCTCCCCCCATCCGATCGCGACCTCTCTCCCCCCATCCGATCGCGACCTCTCTACCCCCGTCCGATCGCGACCTCTCTCCCCCCATCCGATCGCGGCCTCTCTCCCCCCGTCCGATCGCGACCTCTCTCCCCACCGTCCGATCGCGACCTCTCTCCCCCCGTCCGATCGCGACCTCTCTCCCCCCGTCCGATCGCGACCTCTCTCCCCCCGTCCGATCGCGACCTCTCTCCCCCCGTCCCATCGCGACCTCTCTCCCCCCATCCGATCGCGGCCTCTCTCCCCCCGTCCGATCGCGGCCTCTCTCCCCACCGTCCGATCGCGGCCTCTCTCCCCACCGTCCGATCGCGGCCTCTCTCCCCACCGTCCGATCGCGACCTCTCTCCCCCCGTCCGATCGCGACCTCTCTCCCCCCGTCCGATCGCGACCTCTCTCCCCCCTTCCGATCGCGACCTCTCTCCCCCAGTCCGATCGCGGCCTCTCTCCCCCCCATCCGATCGCGACCTCTCTCCCCCCATCCGATCGCGACCTCTCTACCCCCGTCCGATCGCGACCTCTCTCCCCCCATCCGATCGCGGCCTCTCTCCCCCCGTCCGATCGCGACCTCTCTCCCCACCGTCCGATCGCGACCTCTCTCCCCCCGTCCGATCGCGACCTCTCTCCCCCCGTCCGATCGCGACCCTCTCTCCCCCCGTCCGATCGCGACCTCTCTCCCCCCGTCCGATCGCGACCTCTCTCCCCCCATCCGATCGCGGCCTCTCTCCCCCCCGTCCGATCGCGGCCTCTCTCCCCACCGTCCGATCGCGACCTCTCTCCCCCCGTCCGATCGCGGCCTCTCTCCCCACCGTCCGATCGCGGCCTCTCTCCCCACCGTCCGATCGCGGCCTCTCTCCCCACCGTCCGATCGCGACCTCTCTCCCCCCGTCCGATCGCGACCTCTCTCCCCCCGTCCGATCGCGACCTCTCTCCCCCCGTCCGATCGCGACCTCTCTCCCCCCTTCCGATCGCGACCTCTCTCCCCCAGTCCGATCGCGACCTCTCTCCCCCCCGTCCGATCGCGGCCTCTCTCCTCCCGTCCGATCGCGACCTCTCTCCCCCCGTCCGATCGCGACCTCTCTCCCCCCTTCCGATCGCGACCTCTCTCCCCCCCCATCCGATCGCGACCTCTCTCCCCCCGTCCGATCGCGGCCTCTCTCCCCCCGTCCGATCGCGACCTCTCTCCCCCCCATCCGATCGCGACCTCTCTCCCCCCGTCCGATCGCGGCCTCTCTCCCCCCGTCCGATCGCGACCTCTCTCCCCACCGTCCGATCGCGACCTCTCTCCCCCCGTCCGATCGCGACCTCTCTCCCCCCCATCCGATCGCGACCTCTCTCCCCCCGTCCGATCGCGGCCTCTCTCCCCCCGTCCGATCGCGGCCTCTCTCCCCCCGTCCGATCGCGACCTCTCTCCCCCCGTCCGATCGCGACCTCTCTCCCCCCCATCCGATCGCGACCTCTCTCCCCCCGTCCGATCGCGACCTCTCTCCCCCCATCCGATCGCGACCTCTCTCCCCCCCCCGTCCGATCGCGACCTCTCTCCCCCCGTCCGATCGCGACCTCTCTCCCCCCGTCCGATCGCGACCTCTCTCCCCACCGTCCGATCGCGACCTCTCCCCCCTTCCGATCGCGACCTCTCTCCCCCCTTCCAATCGCGACCTCTCTCCCCCCTTCCAATCGCGACCTCTCTCCCCCCGTCTGATCGCGACCTCTCTCCCCCCGTCTGATCGCGACCTCTCTCCCCCCATCCGATCGCGACCTCTCTCCCCCCTTCCGATCGCGACCTCTCTCCCCCCGTCCGATCGCGACCTCTCTCCCCCCGTCCGATCGCGACCTCTTTCCCCCCGTCCGATTGCGACCTCTCTCCCCCCGTCCGATCGCGACCTCTCTCCCCCCTTCCGATCGCGACCTCTCTCCCCCCATCCCGATCGCGACCTCTCTCCCCCCATCCGATCGCGACCTCTTTCCCCCCGTCCGATTGCGACCTCTCTCCCCCCGTCCGATCGCGACCTCTTTCCCCCCGTCCGATCGCGACCTCTCTCCCCCCGTCCGATCGCGACCTCTTTCCCCCCGTCCGATCGCGACCTCTCTCCCCCCGTCCGATCGCGACCTCTCTCCCCACCGTCCGATCGCGGCATCTCTCCCCACCGTCCGATCGCGACCTCTTTCCCCCCGTCCGATCGCGACCTCTCTCCCCCCTTCCAATCGCGACCTCTCTCCCTCGTCCGATCGCGACCTCTCTCCCCCCCGTCCGATCGCGACCTCTTTCCCCCCGTCCGATCGCGACCTCTCTCCCCCCGTCCGATCGCGGCATCTCTCCCCACCGTCCGATCGCGGCATCTCTCCCCACCGTCCGATCGCGGCCTCTCTCCCCACCGTCCGATCGCGACCTCTCTCCCCACCGTCCGATCGCGGCATCTCTCCCCACCGTCCGATCGCGGCATCTCTCCCCACCGTCCGATCGCGACCTCTCTCCCCCCGTCCGATCGCGGCATCTCTCCCCACCGTCCGATCGCGGCATCTCTCCCCACCGTCCGATCGCGGCCTCTCTCCCCACCGTCCGATCGCGGCCTCTCTCCCCACCGTCCGATCGCGACCTCTCTCCCCCCGTCCGATCGCGGCCTCTCTCCCCACCGTCCGATCGCGACCTCTCTCCCCCCCATCCGATCGCGACCTCTCTCCCCCCCATCCGATCGCGACCTCTCTCCCCCCCTTCCAATCGCGACCTCTCTCCCTCGTCCGATCGCGACCTCTCTCCCCCCCATCCGATCGCGACCTCTCTCCCCCCATCCGATCGCGACCTCTCTCCCCCCATCCGATCGCGACCTCTCTCCCCCCATCCGATCGCGACCTCTCTCCCCCCATCCGATCGCGACCTCTCTCCCCCCATCCGATCGCGACCTCTCTCCCCCCATCCGATCGCGACCTCTCTCCCTCGTCCGATCGCGACCTCTCTCCCCCCATCCGATCGCGACCTCTCTCCCCCCATCCGATCGCGACCTCTCTCCCCCCATCCGATCGCGACCTCTCTCCCCCCGTCCGATCGCGACCTCTCTCCCCCCGTCCGATCGCGACCTCTCTCCCCTCGTCCGATCGCGACCTCTCTCCCCCCATCCGATCGCGACCTCTCTCCCCCCGTCCGATCGCGACCTCTCTCCCCCCGTCCGATCGCGACCTCTCTCCCTCGTCCGATCGCGACCTCTCTCCCCCCATCCGATCGCGACCTCTCTCCCTCGTCCGATCGCGACCTCTCTCCCCCCCATCCGATCGCGACCTCTCTCCCTCGTCCGATCGCGACCTCTCTCCCCACCGTCCGATCGCGGCATCTCTCCCCACCGTCCGATCGCGGCATCTCTCCCCACCGTCCGATCGCGGCCTCTCTCCCCCCGTCCGATCGCGTCCTCGCTCCCCCCATCCGATCGCGGCCTCTCTCCCACCGTCCGATCGCGACCTCTCTCCCCCCCATCCGATCGCGACCTCTCTCCCCCCCATCCGATCGCGACCTCTCTCCCCACCGTCCGATCGCGACCTCTCTCCCCCCCCTTCCAATCGCGACCTCTCTCCCCACCGTCCGATCGCGACCTCTCTCCCCCGCCTCCGATCGCGACCTCTCTCCCCCCATCCGATCGCGACCTCTCTCCCCCCATCCGATCGCGACCTCTCTCCCCCCATTCATTCGCGACCTCTCTCCCCCGGTCCGATCGCGACCTCTCTCCCCCCGTCCGATCGCGACCTCTCTCCCCCCCCTTCCAATCGCGACCTCTCTGCCCCGTCCGATCGCGACCTCTCTCCCCCCCATCCGATCGCGACCTCTCTCCCCCCCTTCCAATCGCGACCTCTCTCCCCCGGTCCGATCGCGACCTCTCTCCCCCCGTCCGATCGCGACCTCTCTCCCCCCCTTCCAATCGCGACCTCTCTGCCCCGTCCGATCGCGACCTCTCTCCCCCCCCATCCGATCGCGACCTCTCTCCCCCCCTTCCAATCGCGACCTCTCTGCCCCGTCCGATCGCGACCTCTCTCCCCCCCTTCCAATCGCGACCTCTCTCCCCCCATCCGATCGCGACCTCTCTCCCCCCCATCCGATCGCGACCTCTCTCCCCCCCTTCCAATCGCGACCTCTCTCCCCCGGTCCGATCGCGACCTCTCTCCCCCCGTCCGATCGCGACCTCTCTCCCCCCCTTCCAATCGCGACCTCTCTGCCTCGTCCGATCGCGACCTCTCTCCCCCCCATCCGATCGCGACCTCTCTCCCCCCGTCCGATCGCGACCTCTCTCCCCCCGTCCGATCGCGACCTCTCTCCCCCCCTTCCAATCGCGACCTCTCTGCCCCGTCCGATCGCGACCTCTCTCCCTCGTCCGATCGCGACCTCTCTCCCCCCCATCCGATCGCGACCTCTCTCCCCCCGTCCGATCGCGACCTCTCTCCCCCCCTTCCAATCGCGACCTCTCTGCCCCGTCCGATCGCGGCCTCTCTCCCCCCATCCGATCGCGACCTCTCTCCCCCCCTTCCAATCGTGACCTCTCTCCCCCCGTCCGATCGCGACCTCTCTCCCCCCGTCCGATCGCGGCCTCTCTCCCCCCCATCCGATCGCGACCTATCTCCCCCCATCCGATCGCGACCTCTCTGCCCCGTCCGATCGCGGCCTCTCTCCCCCCCATCCGATCGCGACCTCTCTCCCCCCGTCCGATCGCGACCTCTCTCCCCCCGTCCGATCGCGACCTCTCTCCCCCCGTCCGATCGCGACCTCTCTGCCCCGTCCGATCGCGACCTCTCTCCCCCCGTCCGATCGCGACCTCTCTCCCCCCATCCGATCGCGACCTCTCTCCCCCCATCCGATCGCGACCTCTCTCCCCCCGTCCGATCGCGACCTCTCTCCCCCCGTCCGATCGCGACCTCTCTCCCCCCATCCGATCGCGACCTCTCTCCCCCCCATCCGATCGCGACCTCTCTCCCCCCCATCCGATCGCGACCTCTCTCCCCCCATCCGAACGCGGCCTCTCTCCCCCCATCCGTTCGCGACCTCTCTCCCCCCATCCGATCGTGACCTCTCTCCCCCCATCCGATCGCGGCCTCTCTCCCCCCGTCCGATCGCGACCTCTCTCCCCCCGTCCGATCGCGATCTCTCTCCCCCCATCCGATCGCGGCCTCTCTCCCCCCTTCCGATCGCGACCTCTCTCCCCCCATCCGATCGCGACCTCTCTCCCCCCGTCCGATCGCGACCTCTCTCCCCCCCGTCCGATCGCGACCTCTCTCGCCCCATCCGATCGCGACCTCTCTCCCCCCATCCGATCGCGACCTCTCTCCCCCCGTCCGATCGCGGCCTCTCTCCCCCCCATCCCATCGCGGCCTCTCTCCCCCCCATCCCATCGCGGCCTCTCTCCCCCCCATCCGATCGCGACCTCTCTCCCCCCATCCGATCGCGACCTCTCTCCCCCCATCCGATCGCTTCTACCCCCGTCCGATCGCGACCTCTCTCCCCCCATCCGATCGCGGCCTCTCTCCCCCCGTCCGATCGCGACCTCTCTCCCCACCGTCCGATCGCGACCTCTCTCCCCCCGTCCGATCGCGACCTCTCTCCCCCCGTCCGATCGCGACCTCTCTCCCCCCGTCCGATCGCGACCTCTCTCCCCCCGTCCGATCGCGACCTCTCTCCCCCCATCCGATCGCGGCCTCTCTCCCCCCGTCCGATCGCGACCTCTCTCCCCACCGTCCGATCGCGACCTCTCTCCCCCCCGTCCGATCGCGACCTCTCTCCCCCCGTCCGATCGCGACCTCTCTGCCCCGTCCGATCGCGACCTCTCTCCCCCCGTCCGATCGCGACCTCTCTCCCCCCATCCGATCGCGACCTCTCTCCCCCCATCCGATCGCGACCTCTCTCCCCCCGTCCGATCGCGACCTCTCTCCCCCCGTCCGATCGCGACCTCTCTCCCCCCATCCGATCGCGACCTCTCTCCCCCCCATCCGATCGCGACCTCTCTCCCCCCCATCCGATCGCGACCTCTCTCCCCCCATCCGAACGCGGCCTCTCTCCCCCCATCCGTTCGCGACCTCTCTCCCCCCATCCGATCGTGACCTCTCTCCCCCCATCCGATCGCGGCCTCTCTCCCCCCGTCCGATCGCGACCTCTCTCCCCCCGTCCGATCGCGATCTCTCTCTCCCCCCATCCGATCGCGGCCTCTCTCCCCCCTTCCGATCGCGACCTCTCTCCCCCCGTCCGATCGCGACCTCTCTCCCCCCTTCCGATCGCGACCTCTCTCCCCCCATCCGATCGCGACCTTTCTCCCCCCGTCCGATCGCGACCTCTCTCCCCCCCCGTCCGATCGCGACCTCTCTCGCCCCATCCGATCGCGACCTCTCTCCCCCCATCCGATCGCGACCTCTCTCCCCCCGTCCGATCGCGGCCTCTCTCCCCCCCATCCCATCGCGGCCTCTCTCCCCCCCATCCGATCGCGACCTCTCTCCCCCCATCCGATCGCGACCTCTCTCCCCCCATCCGATCGCGACCTCTCTACCCCCGTCCGATCGCGACCTCTCTCCCCCCATCCGATCGCGGCCTCTCTCCCCCCGTCCGATCGCGACCTCTCTCCCCACCGTCCGATCGCGACCTCTCTCCCCCCGTCCGATCGCGACCTCTCTCCCCCCGTCCGATCGCGACCTCTCTCCCCCCCGTCCGATCGCGACCTCTCTCCCCCCGTCCTATCGCGACCTCTCTCCCCCCATCCGATCGCGGCCTCTCTCCCCCCCGTCCGATCGCGGCCTCTCTCCCCCCATCCGATCGCGACCTCTCTCCCCCCATCCGATCGCGACCTCTCTACCCCCGTCCGATCGCGACCTCTCTCCCCCCATCCGATCGCGGCCTCTCTCCCCCCGTCCGATCGCGACCTCTCTCCCCACCGTCCGATCGCGACCTCTCTCCCCCCGTCCGATCGCGACCTCTCTCCCCCCGTCCGATCGCGACCTCTCTCCCCCCGTCCGATCGCGACCTCTCTCCCCCAGTCCGATCGCGACCTCTCTCCCCCCATCCGATCGCGGCCTCTCTCCCCCCGTCCGATCGCGGGCCTCTCTCCCCACCGTCCGATCGCGGCCTCTCTCCCCACCGTCCGATCGCGGCCTCTCTCCCCACCGTCCGATCGCGACCTCTCTCCCCCCGTCCGATCGCGACCTCTCTCCCCCCGTCCGATCGCGACCTCTCTCCCCCCTTCCGATCGCGACCTCTCTCCCCCAGTCCGATCGCGGCCTCTCTCCCCCCCCATCCGATCGCGACCTCTCTCCCCCCATCCGATCGCGACCTCTCTACCCCCGTCCGATCGCGACCTCTCTCCCCCCATCCGATCGCGGCCTCTCTCCCCCCGTCCGATCGCGACCTCTCTCCCCACCGTCCGATCGCGACCTCTCTCCCCCCGTCCGATCGCGACCTCTCTCCCCCCCGTCCGATCGCGACCTCTCTCCCCCCGTCCGATCGCGACCTCTCTCCCCCCGTCCGATCGCGACCTCTCTCCCCCCCGTCCGATCGCGACCTCTCTCCCCCCATCCGATCGCGGCCTCTCTCCCCCCGTCCGATCGCGGCCTCTCTCCCCACCGTCCGATCGCGGCCTCTCTCCCCACCGTCCGATCGCGGCCTCTCTCCCCACCGTCCGATCGCGACCTCTCTCCCCCCGTCCGATCGCGACCTCTCTCCCCCCGTCCGATCGCGACCTCTCTCCCCCCTTCCGATCGCGACCTCTCTCCCCCAGTCCGATCGCGGCCTCTCTCCCCCCCATCCGATCGCGACCTCTCTCCCCCCATCCGATCGCGACCTCTCTACCCCCGTCCGATCGCGACCTCTCTCCCCCCATCCGATCGCGGCCTCTCTCCCCCCGTCCGATCGCGACCTCTCTCCCCACCGTCCGATCGCGACCTCTCTCCCCCCGTCCGATCGCGACCTCTCTCCCCCCGTCCGATCGCGACCTCTCTCCCCCCCGTCCGATCGCGACCTCTCTCCCCCCGTCCGATCGCGACCTCTCTCCCCCCATCCGATCGCGGCCTCTCTCCCCCCCGTCCGATCGCGGCCTCTCTCCCCACCGTCCGATCGCGACCTCTCTCCCCCCGTCCGATCGCGGCCTCTCTCCCCACCGTCCGATCGCGGCCTCTCTCCCCACCGTCCGATCGCGGCCTCTCTCCCCACCGTCCGATCGCGACCTCTCTCCCCCCGTCCGATCGCGACCTCTCTCCCCCCGTCCGATCGCGACCTCTCTCCCCCCGTCCGATCGCGACCTCTCTCCCCCCTTCCGATCGCGACCTCTCTCCCCCAGTCCGATCGCGACCTCTCTCCCCCCATCCGATCGCGACCTCTCTCCCCCCGTCCGATCGCGACCTCTCTCCCCCCCGTCCGATCGCGACCTCTCTCCCCCCCATCCGATCGCGGCCTCTCTCCCCCCGTCCGATCGCGGCCCTCTCTCCCCCCGTCCGATCGCGACCTCTCTCCCCCCGTCCGATCGCGACCTCTCTCCCCCCTTCCGATCGCGACCTCTCTCCCCCCCATCCGATCGCGACCTCTCTCCCCCCGTCCGATCGCGGCCTCTCTCCCCCCGTCCGATCGTGACCTCTCTCCCCCAGTCCGATCGTGACCTCTCTCCCCCCGTCCGATCGCGACCTCTCTCCCCCCCATCCGATCGCGACCTCTCTCCCCCCGTCCGATCGCGGCCTCTCTCCCCACCGTCCGATCGCGACCTCTCTCCCCCCCGTCCGATCGCGACCTCTCTCCCCCCCCATCCGATCGCGACCTCTCTCCCCCCCCGTCCGATCGCGGCCTCTCTCCCCCCGTCCGATCGCGGCCTCTCTCCCCCCGTCCGATCGCGACCTCTCTCCCCCAGTCCGATCGCGACCTCTCTCCCCCCCATCCGATCGCGGCCTCTCGCCCCCCATCCGATCGCGACCTCTCTCCCCCCATCCGATCGCGACCTCTCTTCCCCCATCCGATCGCGACCTCTCTCCCCCCGTCCGATCGCGACCTCTCTCCCCCCGTCCGATCGCGACCTCTCTCCCCCCGTCCGATCGCGACCTCTCTCCCCCCATCCGATCGCGGCCTCTCTCCCCCCCGTCCGATCGCGACCTCTCTCTCCCCCCGTCCGATCGCGACCTCTCTCCCCCCATCCGATCGCGACCTCTCTCCCCCCATCCGATCGCGACCTCTCTCCCCCCATCCGATCGCGACCTCTCTCCCCCCATCCGATCGCGACCTCTCTCCCCCCCATCCGATCGCGACCTCTTTCCCCCCGTCCGATCGCGACCTCTCTCCCCCCATCCGATCGCGGCCTCTCTCCCCCCGTCCGATCGCGACCTCTCTCCCCCCCGTCCGATCGCGACCTCTCTCCCCCCGTCCGATCGCGACCTCTCTCCCCCCTTCCGATCGCGACCTCTCTCCCCCCATCCGATCGCGACCTCTCTCCCCCCATCCGATCGCGACCTCTCTCCCCCCCATCCGATCGCGACCTCTTTCCCCCCGTCCGATTGCGACCTCTCTCCCCCCGTCCGATCGCGACCTCTCTCCCCCCGTCCGATCGCGGCCTCTCTCTCCCCCCGTCCGATCGCGACCTCTCTCCCCCCGTCCGATCGCGGCCTCTCTCCCCACCGTCCGATCGCGGCCTCTCTCCCCACCGTCCGATCGCGGCCTCTCTCCCCACCGTCCGATCGCGACCTCTCTCCCCCCGTCCGATCGCGACCTCTCTCCCCCCGTCCGATCGCGACCTCTCTCCCCCCCTTCCGATCGCGACCTCTCTCCCCCAGTCCGATCGCGGCCTCTCTCCCCCCCATCCGATCGCGGCCTCTCTCCCCCCGTCCGATCGCGACCTCTCTCCCCCCGTCCGATCGCGACCTCTCTCCCCCCGTCCGATCGCGACCTCTCTCCCCCCTTCCGATCGCGACCTCTCTCCCCCCCATCCGATCGCGACCTCTCTCCCCCCCGTCCGATCGCGGCCTCTCTCCCCCCGTCCGATCGCGACCTCTCTCCCCCCCATCCGATCGCGACCTCTCTCCCCCCGTCCGATCGCGACCTCTCTCCCCCCCATCCGATCGCAACCTCTCTCCCCCCGTCCGATCGCGGCCTCTCTCCCCCCGTCCGATCGCGGCCTCTCTCCCCCCGTCCGATCGCGACCTCTCTCCCCCAGTCCGATCGCGACCTCTCTCCCCCCCATCCGATCGCGGCCTCTCGCCCCCCATCCGATCGCGACCTCTCTCCCCCCATCCGATCGCGACCTCTCTCCCCCCATCCGATCGCGACCTCTCTCCCCCCGTCCGATCGCGACCTCTCTCCCCCCGTCCGATCGCGACCTCTCTCCCCCCGTCCGATCGCGACCTCTCTCCCCCCATCCGATCGCGGCCTCTCTCCCCCCGTCCGATCGCGACCTCTCTCTCCCCCCGTCCGATCGCGACCTCTCTCCCCCCATCCGATCGCGACCTCTCTCCCCCCATCCGATCGCGACCTCTCTCCCCCCATCCGATCGCGACCTCTCTCCCCCCATCCGATCGCGACCTCTCTCCCCCCCATCCGATCGCGACCTCTTTCCCCCCGTCCGATCGCGACCTCTCTCCCCCCATCCGATCGCGGCCTCTCTCCCCCCGTCCGATCGCGACCTCTCTCTCCCCCCGTCCGATCGCGACCTCTCTCCCCCCCATCCGATCGCGACCTCTCTCCCCCCATCCGATCGCGACCTCTCTCCCCCCCCATCCGATCGCGACCTCTTTCCCCCCGTCCGATTGCGACCTCTCTCCCCCCGTCCGATCGCGACCTCTCTCCCCCCGTCCGATCGCGACCTCTCTCTCCCCCCGTCCGATCGCGACCTCTCTCCCCCCATCCGATCGCGACCTCTCTCCCCCCCCATCCGATCGCGGCCTCTCTCCCCCCATCCGATCGCGACCTCTCTCCCCCCCATCCGATCGCGACCTCTTTCCCCCCGTCCGATTGCGACCTCTCTCCCCCCGTCCGATCGCGACCTCTCTCCCCACCGTCCGATCGCGACCTCTATCCCCCCCATCCGATCGCGACCTCTCTCCCCCCGTCCGATCGCGACCTCTCTCCCCCCGTCCGATCGCGACCTCTTTCCCCCCTTCCGATCGCGACCTCTCTCCCCCCCATCCGATCGCGACCTCTCTCCCCCCGTCCGATCGCGACCTCTCTCCCCCCGTCCGATCGCGACCTCTCTCCCCCCCATCCAATCGCGACCTCTCTCCCCCCATCCGATCGCGACCTCTCTCCCCCCATCCGATCGCGACCTCTCTCCCCCCCGTCCGATCGCGACCTCTCTCCCCCCCATCCGATCGCGACCTCTCTCCCCCCATCCGATCGCGACCTCTCTCCCCCCGTCCGATCGCGACCTCTCTCTCCCCCCCATCCGATCGCGACCTCTCTCCCCCCATCCGATCGCGACCTCTCTCCCCCCATCCGATCGCGACCTCTCTCCCCCCGTCCGATCGCGACCTCTCTCCCCCCCATCCGATCGCGGCCTCTCTCCCCACCGTCCGATCGCGACCTCTCTCCCCCCCATCCGATCGCGACCTCTCTCCCCCCGTCCGATCACGACCTCTCTCCCCCCCATCCGATCGCGACCTCTCTCCCCCCATCCGATCGCGACCTCTCTCCCCCCCTTCCAATCGCGACCTCTCTCCCACCGTCCGATCGCGACCTCTCTCCCCCCCCATCCGATCGCGACCTCTCTCCCCACCGTCCGATCGCGGCCTCTCTCCCCACCGTCCGATCGCGACCTCTCTCCCCCCCATCCGATCGCGACCTCTCTCCCCACCGTCCGATCGCGGCCTCTCTCCCCCCGTCTGATCGCGACCTCTCTCCCCCCCGTCCGATCGCGACCTCTCTCCCCCCCATCCGATCGCGACCTCTCTCCCCCGTCCGATCGCGACCTCTCTCCCCACCGTCCGATCGCGGCCTCTCTCCCCACGTCCGATCGCGGCCTCTCTCCCCCCGTCCGATCGCGACCTCTCTCCCCCCATCCGATCGCGACCTCTCTCCCCCCCATCCGATCGCGGCCTCTCTCCCCACCGTCCGATCGCGACCTCTCTCCCCCCATCCGATCGCGACCTCTCTCCCCACCGTCCGATCGCGGCCTCTCTCCCCACCGTCCGATCGCGACCTCTCTCCCCCCGTCCGATCGCGACCTCTCTCCCCCCCCATCCGATCGCGGCATCTCTCCCCCTGTCTGATCGCGACCTCTCACCCCCCATCCGATCGCGACCTCTCACCCCCCATCCGATCGCGACCTCTCTCCCCCCATCCGATCGCGACCTTTCTCCCCCCATCCGATCGCGACCTCTCTCCCCCCGTCCGATCGCGACCTCTCTCCCCCCGTCCGATCGCGACCTCTCTCCCCCCCGTCCGATCGCGACCTCTCTCCCCCCCATCCGATCGCGACCTCTCTCCCCCCATCCGATCGCGACCTCTCTCCCCCCCGTCCGATCGCGACCTCTCTCACCCCCCGTCCGATCGCGACCTCTCTCCCCCCATCCGATCGCGACCTCTCTCCCCCCTTCCGATCGCGGCCTCTCTGCCCCGTCCGATCGCGACCTCTCTCCCCCCCCGTCCGATCGCGACCTCTCTCCCCCCATCCGATCGCGACCTCTCTCCCCCCATCCGATCGCGGCCTCTCTCCCCCCGTCCGATCGCGACCTCTCTCCCCCCCGTCCGATCGCGACCTCTCTCCCCCCATCCGATCGCAGGCCTCTCTCCCCCCTTCCGATCGCGACCTCTCTCCCCCCCATCCGATCGCGACCTCTCTCCCCCCCGTCCGATCGCGACCTCTCTCCCCCCCGTCCGATCGCGACCTCTCTCGCCCCATCCGATCGCGACCCTCTCTCCCCCCATCCGATCGCGACCTCTCTCCCCCCGTCCGATCGCGGCCTCTCTACCCCCCATCCAATCGCGGCCTCTCTCCCCCCCATCCGATCGCGACCTCTCTCGCCCCATCCGATCGCGACCTCTCTCCCCCCATCCGATCGCGACCTCTCTCCCCCCCGTCCGATCGCGACCTCTCTACCCCCGTCCGATCGCGACCTCTCTCCCCCCCATCCGATCGCGGCCTCTCTCCCCCCGTCCGATCGCGACCTCTCTCCCCACCGTCCGATCGCGACCTCTCTCCCCCCCGTCCGATCGCGGCCTCTCTCCCCCCATCCGATCGCGGCCTCTCTCCCCACCGTCCGATCGCGACCTCTCTCCCCCCGTCCGATCGCGGCCTCTCTCCCCACCGTCCGATCGCGGCCTCTCTCCCCACCGTCCGATCGCGGCCTCTCTCCCCACCGTCCGATCGCGACCTCTCTCCCCCCCGTCCGATCGCGACCTCTCTCCCCCCCGTCCGATCACGACCTCTCTCCCCCCTTCCGATCGCGACCCTCTCTCCCCCAGTCCGATCGCGGCCTCTCTCCCCCCCATCCGATCGCGACCTCTCTCCCCCCGTCCGATCACGACCTCTCTCCCCCCTTCCGATCGCCACCTCTCTCCCCCAGTCCGATCGCGGCCTCTCTCCCCCCCATCCGATCGCGGCCTCTCTCCCCCCGTCCGATCGCGGCCTCTCTCCCCCCGTCCGATCGCGACCTCTCTCTCCCCCCGTCCGATCGCGACCTCTCTCCCCCCATCCGATCGCGACCTCTCTCCCCCCCATCCGATCGCGACCTCTTTCCCCCCGTCCGATTGGGACCTCTCTCCCCCATCCGATCGCGGCCTCTTTCCCCCCGTCCGATCGCGACCTCTCTCTCCCCTTCCCGATCGCGACCTCTCTCCCCCCCATCCGATCGCGACCTCTCTCCCCCCATCCGATCGCGACCTCTCTCCCCCCCATCCGATCGCGACCTCTCTCCCCCCGTCCGATCGCGGCCTCTCTCCCCCCGTCCGATCGCGGCCTCTCTCCCCCCGTCCGATCGCGACCTCTCTCCCTCGTCCGATCGCGACCTCTCTCCCCCCCATCCGATCGCGGCCTCTCTCCCCCCGTCCGATCGCGGCCTCTCTCCCCCCGTCCGATCGCGACCTCTCTCCCTCGTCCGATCGCGACCTCTCTCCCCCCCATCCGATCGCGGCCTCTCTCCCCACCGTCCGATCGCGGCCTCTCTCCCCCCATCCGATCGCGACCTCTCTCCCCCAGTCCGATCGCGATCTCTCTCCCCCCCATCCGATCGCGACCTCTCTCCCCCAGTCCGATCGCGGCCTCTCGCCCCCCCCATCCGATCGCGACCTCTCTCCCCCCATCCGATCGCGACCTCTCTCCCCCCATCCGATCGCGGGCCTCTCTCCCCCCGTCCGATCGCGACCTCTCTCCCC
Source organism: Heptranchias perlo (assembly GCF_035084215.1). Taxonomy (NCBI): domain Eukaryota; kingdom Metazoa; phylum Chordata; class Chondrichthyes; order Hexanchiformes; family Hexanchidae; genus Heptranchias; species Heptranchias perlo. The sequence continues at coordinate 171,174,297 of NC_090326.1, read as the reverse complement.
ACCGTCCGATCGCGACCTCTCTCCCCCGTCCGATCGCGACCTCTCTCCCCCCGTCCGATCGCGACCCTCTCTCCCCCCATCCGATCGCGGCCTCTCTCCCCCCATCCGATCGCGGCCTCTCTCCCCACCGTCCGATCGCGACCTCTCTCCCCCCGTCCGATCGCGGCCTCTCTCCCCCCATCCGATCGCGGCCTCTTTCCCCCCGTCCGATCGCGACCTCTCTCTCCCCCTTCCGATCGCGACCTCTCTCCCCCCATCCGATCGCGACCTCTCTCCCCCCATCCGATCGCGACCTCTCTCCCCCCCATCCGATCGCGACCTCTCTCCCCCCGTCCGATCGCGGCCTCTCTCCCCCCGTCCGATCGCGGCCTCTCTCCCCCCGTCCGATCGCGACCTCTCTCCCCCAGTCCGATCGCGATCTCTCTCCCCCCCATCCGATCGCGACCTCTCTCCCCCAGTCCGATCGCGGCCTCTCGCCCCCCATCCGATCGCGACCTCTCTCCCCCCATCCGATCGCGACCTCTCTCCCCCCATCCGATCGCGGCCTCTCTCCCCCCGTCCGATCGCGACCTCTCTCCCCACCGTCCGATCGCGACCTCTCTCCCCCCGTCCGATCGCGACCTCTCTCCCCCCGTCCGATCGCGACCTCTCTCCCCCCATCCGATCGCGGCCTCTCTCCCCCCATCCGATCGCGGCCTCTCTCCCCACCGTCCGATCGCGACCTCTCTCCCCCCGTCCGATCGCGGCCTCTCTCCCCCACCGTCCGATCGCGGCCTCTCTCCCCACCGTCCGATCGCGACCCTCTCTCCCCCCGTCCGATCGCGACCTCTCTCCCCCAGTCCGATCGCGGCCTCTCTCCCCCCATCCGATCGCGACCTCTCTCCCCCCGTCCGATCGCGACCTCTCTCCCCCCTTCCGATCGCGACCTCTCTCCCCCAGTCCGATCGCGCCTCTCTCCCCCCCATCCGATCGCGGCCTCTCTCCCCCGTCCGATCGCGACCTCTCTCTCCCCCCCCATCCGATCGCGACCTCTCTCCCCCCATCCGATCGCGGCCTCTCTCCCCCCCGTCCGATCGCGACCTCTCTCCCCCACCGTCCGATCGCGACCTCTCTCCCCCCGTCCGATCGCGACCTCTCTCCCCCCGTCCGATCGCGACCTCTCTCCCCCCGTCCGATCGCGACCTCTCTCCCCCCATCCGATCGCGACCTCTCTCCCCCCATCCGATCGCGACCTCTCTCCCCCCGTCCGATCGCGACCTCTCTCCCCCCCATCCGATCGCGGCCTCTCTCCCCCCATCCGATCGCGGCCTCTCTCCCCACCGTCCGATCGCGACCTCTCTCCCCCCGTCCGATCGCGGCCTCTCTCCCCACCGTCCGATCGCGGCCTCTCTCCCCACCGTCCGATCGCGGCCTCTCTCCCCACCGTCCGATCGCGACCTCTCTCCCCCCGTCCGATCGCGACCTCTCTCCCCCCGTCCGATCACGACCTCTCTCCCCCCTTCCGATCGCGACCTCTCTCCCCCAGTCCGATCGCGGCCTCTCTCCCCCCATCCGATCGCGACCTCTCTCCCCCCGTCCGATCACGACCTCTCTCCCCCCTTCCGATCGCGACCTCTCTCCCCCAGTCCGATCGCGGCCTCTCTCCCCCCCATCCGATCGCGGCCTCTCTCCCCCCGTCCGATCGCGACCTCTCTCCCCCCGTCCGATCGCGGCCTCTCTCCCCCCATCCGATCGCGGCCTCTCTCCCCACCGTCCGATCGCGACCTCTCTCCCCCCGTCCGATCGCGGCCTCTCTCCCCACCGTCCGATCGCGGCCTCTCTCCCCACCGTCCGATCGCGGCCTCTCTCCCCACCGTCCGATCGCGACCTCTCTCCCCCCGTCCGATCGCGACCTCTCTCCCCCCCGTCCGATCACGACCTCTCTCCCCCCTTCCGATCGCGACCTCTCTCCCCCAGTCCGATCGCGGCCTCTCTCCCCCCATCCGATCGCGACCTCTCTCCCCCCGTCCGATCACGACCTCTCTCCCCCCTTCCGATCGCCACCTCTCTCCCCCAGTCCGATCGCGGCCTCTCTCCCCCCCATCCGATCGCGGCCTCTCTCCCCCCGTCCGATCGCGGCCTCTCTCCCCCCGTCCGATCGCGACCTCTCTCTCCCCCCGTCCGATCGCGACCTCTCTCCCCCCATCCGATCGCGACCTCTCTCCCCCCCCATCCGATCGCGACCTCTTTCCCCCCGTCCGATTGGGACCTCTCTCCCCCCATCCGATCGCGGCCTCTTTCCCCCCGTCCGATCGCGACCTCTCTCTCCCCTTCCGATCGCGACCTCTCTCCCCCCATCCGATCGCGACCTCTCTCCCCCCATCCGATCGCGACCTCTCTCCCCCCCATCCGATCGCGACCTCTCTCCCCCCGTCCGATCGCGGCCTCTCTCCCCCCGTCCGATCGCGGCCTCTCTCCCCCCCGTCCGATCGCGACCTCTCTCCCCCAGTCCGATCGCGACCTCTCTCCCCCCCATCCGATCGCGACCTCTCTCCCCCAGTCCGATCGCGACCTCTCTCCCCCCCATCCGATGGCGACCTCTCTCCCCCAGTCCGATCGCGGCCTCTCGCCCCCCATCCGATCGCGACCTCTCTCCCCCCCATCCGATCGCGACCTCTCTCCCCCCATCCGATCGCGGCCTCTCTCCCCCCGTCCGATCGCGACCTCTCTCCCCACCGTCCGATCGCGACCTCTCTCCCCCCGTCCGATCGCGACCTCTCTCCCCCCGTCCGATCGCGACCTCTCTCCCCCCATCCGATCGCGGCCTCTCTCCCCCCATCCGATCGCGGCCTCTCTCCCCACCGTCCGATCGCGACCTCTCTCCCCCCGTCCGATCGCGGCCTCTCTCCCCACCGTCCGATCGCGGCCTCTCTCCCCACCGTCCGATCGCGGCCTCTCTCCCCACCGTCCGATCGCGACCTCTCTCCCCCCGTCCGATCGCGACCTCTCTCCCCCCGTCCGATCACGACCTCTCTCCCCCCTTCCGATCGCGACCTCTCTCCCCCAGTCCGATCGCGGCCTCTCTCCCCCCATCCGATCGCGACCTCTCTCCCCCCGTCCGATCGCGACCTCTCTCCCCCCTTCCGATCGCGACCTCTCTCCCCCAGTCCGATCGCGGCCTCTCTCCCCCCCCATCCGATCGCGGCCTCTCTCCCCCCGTCCGATCGCGACCTCTCTCTCCCCCCCATCCGATCGCGACCTCTCTCCCCCCATCCGATCGCGGCCTCTCTCCCCCCGTCCGATCGCGACCTCTCTCCCCACCGTCCGATCGCGACCTCTCTCCCCCCGTCCGATCGCGACCTCTCTCCCCCCGTCCGATCGCGACCTCTCTCCCCCCGTCCGATCGCGACCTCTCTCCCTCATCCGATCGCGACCTCTCTCCCCCCATCCGATCGCGACCTCTCTCCCCCCGTCCGATCGCGACCTCTCTCCCCCCATCCGATCGCGGCCTCTCTCCCCCCATCCGATCGCGGCCTCTCTCCCCACCGTCCGATCGCGACCTCTCTCCCCCCGTCCGATCGCGGCCTCTCTCCCCACCGTCCGATCGCGGCCTCTCTCCCCACCGTCCGATCGCGGCCTCTCTCCCCACCGTCCGATCGCGACCTCTCTCCCCCCGTCCGATCGCGACCTCTCTCCCCCCGTCCGATCACGACCTCTCTCCCCCCTTCCGATCGCGACCTCTCTCCCCCAGTCCGATCGCGGCCTCTCTCCCCCCCATCCGATCGCGAGCTCTCTCCCCCCGTCCGATCACGACCTCTCTCCCCCCTTCCGATCGCGACCTCTCTCCCCCAGTCCGATCGCGGCCTCTCTCCCCCCCATCCGATCGCGGCCTCTCTCCCCCCGTCCGATCGCGACCTCTCTCCCCCCGTCCGATCGCGACCTCTCTCCCCCCTTCCGATCGCGACCTCTCTCCCCCCGTCCGATCGCGGCCTCTCTCCCCCCGTCCGATCGCGACCTCTCTCCCCCCTTCCGATCGCGACCTCTCTCCCCCCCATCCGATCGCGACCTCTCTCCCCCCGTCCGATCGCGACCTCTCTCCCCCCCGTCCGATCGCGGCCTCTCTCCCCCCGTCCGATCGCGGCCTCTCTCCCCCCGTCCGATCGCGACCTCTCTCCCCCAGTCCGATCGCGACCTCTCTCCCCCCCCATCCGATCGCGGACCTCTCTCCCCCCCAGTCCGATCGCGGCCTCTCGCCCCCCATCCGATCGCGACCTCTCTCCCCCCATCCGATCGCGACCTCTCTCCCCCCATTCCGATCGCGACCTCTCTCTCCCCCGTCCGATCGCGACCTCTCTCCCCCGTCCGATCGCGACCTCTCTCCCCCCGTCCGATCGCGACCTCTCTCCCCCCATCCGATCGCGGCCTCTCTCCCCCCGTCCGATCGCGACCTCTCTCTCCCCCCGTCCGATCGCGACCTCTCTCCCCCCATCCGATCGCGACCTCTCTCCCCCCCATCCGATCGCGACCTCTTTCCCCCCGTCCGATTGCGACCTCTCTCCCCCCATCCGATCGCGGCCTCTCTCCCCCCGTCCGATCGCGACCTCTCTCTCCCCCCGTCCGATCGCGACCTCTCTCCCCCCATCCGATCGCGACCTCTCTCCCCCCATCCGATCGCGACCTCTCTCCCCCCCATCCGATCGCGACCTCTCTCCCCCACCGTCCGATCGCGACCTCTATCCCCACATCCGATCGCGACCTCTCTGCCCCGTCCGATCGCGACCTCTCTCCCCCCCGTCCGTTCGCGACCTCTCTCCCCCCATCCGATCGCGACCTCTCTCCCCCCGTCCGATCGCGACCTCTCTCCCCCCATCCGATCGCGACCTCTCTCCCCCCATCCGATCGTGACCTCTCTCCCCCCCATCCGATCGCGACCTCTCTCCCCCCCATCCGATCGCGACCTCTCTCCCCCCGTCCGATCGCGACCTCTTTCCCCCCATCCGATCGCGACCTCTCTCCCCCCATCCGATCGCGACCTCTCTCCCCCCCATCCGATCGCGACCTCTCTCCCCCCATCCGATCGCGACCTCTCTCCCACCGTCCGATCGCGACCTCTCTCCCCCCCATCCGATCGCGACCTCTCTCCCCCCATCCGATCGCGACCTCTCTCCCACCGTCCGATCGCGACCTCTCTCCCCCCGTCCGATCGCGACCTCTCCCCCCCTTCCAATCGCGACCTCTCTCCCCACTTCCGATCGCGACCTCTCCCCCCCTTCCAATCGCGACCTCTCTCCCCCCGTCCGATCGCGACCTCTCTCCCCCCATCCGATCGTGACCTCTCTCCCCCCCTTCCAATCGCGACCTCTCTCCCCCCTTCCAATCGCGACCTCTCTCCCCCCCATCCGATCGCGACCTCTCTCCCCCCATCCGATCGCGACCTCTCTCCCCCCTTCCAATCGCGACCTCTCTCCCCCCGTCCGATCGCGACCTCTCTCCCCCCCCATCCGATCGCGACCTCTCTCCCCCCGTCCGATCGCGACCTCTCTCCCCCCCATCCAATCGCGACCTCTCTCCCCCCATCCGATCGCGACCTCTCTCCCCCCCATCCAATCGCGGCCCTCTCTCCCCCCCATCCGATCGCGACCTCTCTCCCCCATCCGATCGCGACCTCTCTCCCCCCCATCCGATCGCGACCTCTCTCCCCCCATCCGATCGCGGCCTCTCTCCCCCCGTCCGATCGCGGCCTCTCTCCCCCTATCCGATCGCGACCTCTCTCCCCCCGTCCGATCGCGGCATCTCTCCCCACCGTCCGATCGCGACCTCTATCCCCACATCCGATCGCGACCTCTCTCCCCCCGTCCGATCGCGACCTCTCTGCCCCGTCCGATCGCGACCTCTCTCCCCCCGTCCGATCGCGACCTCTCTCCCCCCCATCCGATCGCGACCTCTCTCCCCCCGTCCGATCGCGGCCTCTCTCCCCCCATCCGATCGCGACCTCTCTCCCCCCGTCCGATCGCGGCCTCTCTCCCCCCATCCGATCACGACATCTCTCCCCCCCGTCCGATCGCGACCTCTCTCCCCCCGTCCGATCGCGACCTCTCTCCCCCCGTCCGATCGCGACCTCTCTCCCCCCATCCGATCGCGGCCTCTCTCCCCCCATCCGATCGCGACCTCTCTCCCCCCATCCGATCGCGACCTCTCTCCCCCCGTCCGATCGCGACCTCTCTCCCCCCGTCGATCGCGACCTCTCTCCCCCCGTCCGATCGCGACCTCTCTCCCCCCCTTCCGATCGCGACCTCTCTCCCCCCATCCGATCGCGACCTCTCTCCCCCCATCCGATCGCGACCTCTCTCCCCCCCGTCCGATCGCGGCCTCTCTCCCCCAATCCGATCGCGACCCTCTCTGCCCCGTCCGATCGCGACCTCTCTCCCCCCGTCCGTTCGCGACCTCTCTCCCCCCCATCCGATCGCGACCTCTCTCCCCCCGTCCGATCGCGACCTCTCTGCCCCGTCCGATCGCGACCTCTCCATCCCCGTCCGATCGCGACCTCTCTCCCCCCATCCGATCGCGACCTCTCTCCCCACATCCGATCGCGACCTCTCTCCCCCCATCCGATCGCGACCTCTCTCCCCCCATCCGATCGCGACCTCTCTCCCCCCATCCGATCGCGACCTCTCTCCCCCCGTCCGATCGCGACCTCTTTCCCCCCATCCGATCGCGACCTCTCTCCCCCCGTCCGATCGCGACCTCTCTCCCCCCGTCCGATCGCGACCTCTCTCCCCCCGTCCGATCGCGACCTCTCTCCCACCGTCCGATCGCGACCTCTCTCCCCCCGTCCGATCGCGACCCTCCTCTCCCCCCCGTCCGATCGCGACCTCTCTCCCACCGTCCGATCGCGACCTCTCTCCCCCCCGTCCGATCGCGACCCTCTCTCCCCCCGTCCGATCGCGACCTCTCTCCCCCCCTTCCAATCGCGACCTCTCTCTCCCCGTCCGATCGCGACCTCTCCCCCCCTTCCAATCGCGACCTCTCCCCCACTTCCGATCGCGACCTCTCCCCCCCTTCCAATCGCGACCTCTCCTCCCCCCGTCCGATCGCGACCTCTCTCCCCCCTTCCAATCGCGACCTCTCTCCCCCCTTCCAATCGCGACCTCTCTCCCCCCCATCCGATCGCGACCTCTCTCCCCCCCATCCGATCGCGACCTCTCTCCCCCCTTCCAATCGCGACCTCTCTCCCCCCGTCTGATCGCGACCTCTCTCCCCCCCATCCGATCGCGACCTCTCTCCCCCCGTCCGATCGCGACCTCTCTCCCCCCCATCCGATCGCGACCTCTCTCCCCCCCCATCCGATCGCGACCCTCTCTCCCCCCGTCCGATCGCGACCTCTCTCCCCCCCATCCAATCGCGACCTCTCTCCCCCCCATCCGATCGCGACCTCTCTCCCCCCCATCCAATCGCGACCTCTCTCCCCCCGTCCGATCGCGACCTCTCTCCCCCCATCCGATCGCGACCTCTCTCCCCCCCATCCGATCGCGACCTCTCTCCCCCCATCCGATCGCGACCTCTCTCCCCCCAATCCGATCGCGACCTCTCTCCCCCCCATCCGATCGCGACCTCTCTCCCCCCGATCCGATCGCGACCTCTCTCCCCCCATCCGATCGCGGCCTCTCTCCCCCCCCGTCCGATCGCGGCCTCTCTCCCCCTATCCGATCGCGACCTCTCTCCCCCCGTCCGATCGCGGCCTCTCTCCCCCCATCCAATCGCGACCTCTCTCCCCCCGTCCGATCGCGACCTCTCTCCCCCCGTCCGATCGCGACCTCTCTCCCCCTATCCGATCGCGACCTCTCTCCCCCCGTCCGATCGCGGCCTCTCTCCCCCCATCCGATCGCGACCTCTCTCCCCACCGTCCGATCGCGACCTCTATCCCCACATCCGATCGCGACCCTCTCTCCCCCCGTCCGATCGCGACCTCTCTGCCCCGTCCGATCGCGACCTCTCTCCCCCCCGTCCGATCGCGACCTCTCTCCCCCCGTCCGATCGCGACCTCTCTCCCCCCGTCCGATCGCGGCCTCTCTCCCCCCATCCGATCGCGACCTCTCTCCCCCCGTCCGATCGCGGCCTCTCTCCCCCCGTCCGATCACGACCTCTCTCCCCCCGTCCGATCGCGACCTCTCTCCCCCCGTCCGATCGCGACCTCTCTCCCCCCGTCCGATCGCGACCTCTCTCCCCCCGTCCGATCGCGACCTCTCTCCCCCCCGTCCGATCGCGGCCTCTCTCCCCCCTTCCGATCGCGACCTCTCTCCCCCCATCCGATCGCGACCTCTCTCCCCCGTCCGATCGCGACCTCTCTCCCCCCGTCCGATCGCGACCTCTCTCCCCCCGTCCGATCGCGACCTCTCTCCCCCCCATCCGATCGCGACCTCTCTCCCCCCATCCGATCGTGACCTCTCTCCCCCCATCCGATCGCGGCCTCTCTCCCCCCGTCCGATCGCGACCTCTCTCCCCCCCGTCCGATCGCGGCCTCTCTCCCCCCGTCCGATCACGACCTCTCTCCCCCCGTCCGATCGCGACCTCTCTCCCCCCGTCCGATCGCGACCTCTCTCCCCCCGTCCGATCGCGACCTCTCTCCCCCCATCCGATCGCGGCCTCTCTCCCCCCTTCCGATCGCGACCTCTCTCCCCCCGTCCGATCGCGACCCTCTCTCCCCCCGTCCGATCGCGACCTCTCTCCCCCCCGTCCGATCGCGACCTCTCTCCCCCCGTCCGATCGCGACCTCTCTCCCCCCGTCCGATCGCGACCTCTCTCCCCCCGTCCGATCGCGACCTCTCTCCCCCCGTCCGATCGTGACCTCTCTCCCCCCATCCGATCGCGGCCTCTCTCCCCCCGTCCGATCGCGACCTCTCTCCCCCCGTCCGATCGCGGCCTCTCTCCCCCCCATCCGATCACGACCCTCTCTCCCCCCGTCCGATCGCGACCTCTCTCCCCCCCGTCCGATCGCGACCTCTCTCCCCCCGTCCGATCGCGACCTCTCTCCCCCCATCCGATCGCGGCCTCTCTCCCCCCTTCCGATCGCGACCTCTCTCCCCCCCGTCCGATCGCGACCTCTCTCCCCCCGTCCGATCGCGACCTCTCTCCCCCCGTCCGATCGCGGCCTCTCTCCCCCCTTCCGATCGCGACCTCTCTCCCCCCGTCCGATCGCGACCTCTCTCCCCCCCGTCCGATCGCGACCTCTCTCCCCCCCGTCCGATCGCGACCTCTCTCCCCCCGTCCGATCGCGACCTCTCTCCCCCCGTCCGATCGCGACCTCTCTCCCCCCGTCCGATCGCGACCTCTCTCCCCCCTTCCGATCGCGACCTCTCTCCCCCCATCCGATCGCGACCTCTCTCCCCCCCATCCGATCGCGACCTCTCTCCCCCCGTCCGATCGCGACCTCTCTCCCCCCGTCCGATCGCGACCTCTCTCCCCCCCGTCCGATCGCGACCTCTCTCCCCCCGTCCGATCGCGACCTCTCTCCCCCCGTCCGATCGCGACCTCTCTCCCCCCGTCCGATCGCGACCTCTCTCCCCCCCTTCCGATCGCGACCTCTCTCCCCCCATCCGATCGCGACCTCTCTCCCCCCCATCCGATCGCAACCTCTCTCCCCCCATCCGATCGCGACCTCTCTCCCCCCGTCCGATCGCGACCTCTCTCCCCCCTTCCGATCGCGACCTCTCTCCCCCCGTCCGATCGCGACCTCTCTCCCCCCGTCCGATCGCGACCTCTCTCCCCCCGTCCGATCGCGACCTCTCTCCCCCCGTCCGATCGCGGCCTCTCTCCCCCCGTCCGATCGCGGCCTCTCTCCCCCCGTCCGATCGCGACCTCTCTCCCCCCCTCCGATCGCGACCTCTCTCCCCCCGTCCGATCGCGACCTCTCTCCCCCCGTCCGATCGCGACCTCTCTCCCCCCGTCCGATCGCGACCTCTCTCCATCCCCCCATCCGATCGCCGACCTCTCTCCCCCCCGTCCGATCGCGACCTCTCTCCCCCCGTCCGATCGCGACCTCTCTCCCCCCCCGTTCCGATCGCGACCTCTCTCCCCCCTTCCGATCGCGACCTCTCTCCCCCCGTCCGATCGCGACCTCTCTCCCCCCATCCGATCGCGACCTCTCTCCCCCCTTCCGATCGCGACCTCCTCTCTCCCCCCGTCCGATCGCGACCTCTCTCCCCCATCCGATCGCGACCTCTCTCCCCCCTTCCGATCGCGACCTCTCTCCCCCGTCCGATCGCGCATCTCTCCCCCCCGTCCGATCGCGACCTCTCTCCCCCCATCCGATCGCGGCCTCTCTCCCCCCGTCCGATCGCGACCTCTCTCCCCCCGGTCCGATCGCGACCTCTCTCCCCCCGTCCGATCGCGACCTCTCTCCCCCCGTCCGATCGCGACCTCTCTCCCCCCCATCCGATCGCGACCTCTCTCCCCCCATCCGATCGCGACCTCTCTCCCCCCATCCGATCGCGACCTCTCTCCCCCCAGTCCGATCGCGACCTCTCTCCCCCATCCGATCGCGGACCTCTCTCCCACCGTCCGATCGCGACCTCTCTCCCCCCGTCCTATCGCGACCTCTCTCCCCGTCCGATCGCGACCTCTCTCCCCCCGTCCGATCGCGACCTCTCTCCCCCGTCCGATCGCGACCTCTCTCCCCCCGTCGATCGCGGCCTCTCTCCCCCGTCCGATCGCGACCTCTCTCCCCCCGTCCGATCGCGACCTCTCTCCCCCCGTCCGATCGCGACCTCTCTCCCCCCGTCCGATCGCGACCTCTCTCCCCCCGTCCGATCGCGACCTCTCTCCCCCCATCCGATCGCGACCTCTCTCCCCCGTCCGATCGCGACCTCTCTCCCCCGTCCGATCGCGACCTCTCTCCCCCCGTCCGATCGCGACCTCTCTCCCCCCTTCCGATCGCGACTCTCTCCCCCCGTCCGATCGCGACCTCTCTCCCCCCGTCCGATCGCGACCTCTCTCCCCCCGTCCGATCGCGACCTCTCTCCCCCATCCGATCGCGACCTCTCTCCCCCTTCCGATCGCGACCTCTCTCCCCCCGATCCGATCGCGGACTCTCTCCCCCCCGTCCGATCGCGACCTCTCTCCCCCCATCCGATCGCGGCCTCTCTCCCCCCGTCCGATCGCGACCTCTCTCCCCCGTCCGATCGCGACCTCTCTCCCCCCGTCCGATCGCGACCTCTCTCCCCCCATCCGATCGCGACCTCTCTCCCCCCAATCCGATCGCGACCTCTCTCCCCCTGTCCGATCGCGACCTCTCTCCCCCCGTCCGATCGCGACCTCTCTCCCCCCGTCCGATCGCGACCTCTCTCCCCCTTCCGATCGCGACCTCTCTCCCCCCGTCCGATCGCGACCTCTTCTCCCCCCTTCCGATCGCGACCTCTCTCCCCCCGTCCGATCGCGACCTCTCTCCCCCCATCCGATCGCGACCTCTCTCCCCCGTCCGATCGCGGCATCTCTCCCCCCCATCCGATCGTGACCTCTCTCCCCCCATCCGATCGCGACCTCTCTCCCCCCATCCGATCGCGACCTCGCTCCCCCCCATCCGATCGCAGGCCTCTCTCCCCCCATCCGATCGCGACCTCTCTCCCCCCCATCCGATCGCGCCTCTCTCCCCCCATCCGATCGCGACCTCTCTCCCCCGTCCGATCGTGACCTCTCTCCCCCCATCCGATCGCGGCCTCTCTCCCCCCGTCCGATCGCGACCTCTCTCCCCCCGTCCGATCGCGGCCTCTCTCCCCCATCCGATCACGACCTCTCTCCCCCCGTCCGATCGCGACCTCTCTCCCCCCGTCCGATCGCGACCTCTCTCCCCCCGTCCGATCGCGACCTCTCTCCCCCCATCCGATCGCGGCCTCTCTCCCCCCTTCCGATCGCGACCTCTCTCCCCCCGTCCGATCGCGACCTCTCTCCCCCCGTCCGATCGCGACCTCTCTCCCCCCGTCCGATCGCGGCCTCTCTCCCCCCTTCCGATCGCGACCTCTCTCCCCCGTCCGATCGCGACCTCTCTCCCCCCCGTCCGATCGCGACCTCTCTCCCCCCGTCCGATCGCGACCTCTCTCCCCCCGTCCGATCGCGACCTCTCTCCCCCCGTCCGATCGCGACCTCTCTCCCCCCGTCCGATCGCGACCTCTCTCCCCCCTTCCGATCGCGACCTCTCTCCCCCCATCCGATCGCGACCTCTCTCCCCCCATCCGATCGCGACCTCTCTCCCCCGTCCGATCGCGACCTCTCTCCCCCCGTCCGATCGCGACCTCTCTCCCCCCCGTCCGATCGCGACCTCTCTCCCCCCGTCCGATCGCGACCTCTCTCCCCCCGTCCGATCGCGACCTCTCTCCCCCCGTCCGATCGCGACCTCTCTCCCCCCTTCCGATCGCGACCTCTCTCCCCCCATCCGATCGCGACCTCTCTCCCCCCATCCGATCGCAACCTCTCTCCCCCATCCGATCGCGACCTCTCTCCCCCGTCCGATCGCGACCTCTCTCCCCCCTTCCGATCGCGACCTCTCTCCCCCGTCCGATCGCGACCTCTCTCCCCCGTCCGATCGCGACCTCTCTCCCCCCGTCCGATCGCGACCTCTCTCCCCCCGTCCGATCGCGGCCTCTCTCCCCCCGTCCGATCGCGGCCTCTCTCCCCCCGTCCGATCGCGACCTCTCTCCCCCCGTCCGATCGCGACCTCTCTCCCCCCGTCCGATCGCGACCTCTCTCCCCCCCGTCCGATCGCGACCTCTCTCCCCCCGTCCGATCGCGACCTCTCTCCCCCCCATCCGATCGCGACCTCTCTCCCCCCGTCCGATCGCGACCTCTCTCCCCCCGTCCGATCGCGACCTCTCTCCCCCCGTCCGATCGCGACCTCTCTCCCCCTCCGATCGCGACCTCTCTCCCCCGTCCGATCGCGACCTCTCTCCCCCCATCCGATCGCGACCTCTCTCCCCCCTCCGATCGCGACCTCTCTCCCCCCGTCCGATCGCGGCATCTCCCCCCCGTCCGATCGCGACCTCTCTCCCCCCATCCGATCGCGGCCTCTCTCCCCCCGTCCGATCGCGACCTCTCTCCCCCCGTCCGATCGCGACCTCTCTCCCCCCGTCCGATCGCGACCTCTCTCCCCCGTCCGATCGCGACCTCTCTCCCCCCGTCCGATCGCGACCTCTCTCCCCCCATCCGATCGCGACCTCTCTCCCCCCATCCGATCGCGACCTCTCTCCCCCCCATCCGATCGCGACCTCTCTCCCCCCATCCGATCGCGACCTCTCTCCCCCCGTCCGATCGCGACCTCTCTCCCCCCGTCCTATCGCGACCTCTCTCCCCCCGTCCGATCGCGACCTCTCTCCCCCCGTCCCGATCGCGACCTCTCTCCCCCGTCCGATCGCGGCCTCTCTCCCCCCGTCCGATCGCGGCCCTCTCTCCCCCCGTCCGATCGCGACCTCTCTCCCCCGTCCGATCGCGACCTCTCTCCCCCCGTCCGATCGCGACCTCTCTCCCCCCGTCCGATCGCGACCTCTCTCCCCCCATCCGATCGCGACCTCTCTCCCCCCCATCCGATCGCGACCTCTCTCCCCCCGTCCGATCGCGACCTCTCTCCCCCCGTCCGATCGCGACCTCTCTCCCCCCGTCCGATCGCGACCTCTCTCCCCCCTTCCGATCGCGACCTCTCTCCCCCGTCCGATCGCGACCTCTCTCCCCCCTTCCGATCGCGACCTCTCTCCCCCCGTCCGATCGCGACCTCTCTCCCCCCATCCGATCGCGACCTCTCTCCCCCTTCCGATCGCGACCTCTCTCCCCCCGTCCGATCGCGGCATCTCTCCCCCCGTACGATCGCGACCTCTCTCCCCCCCATCCGATCGCGGCCTCTCTCCCCCCGTCCGATCGCGACCTCTCTCCCCCCGTCCGATCGCGACCTCTCTCCCCCCGTCCGATCGCGACCTCTCTCCCCCCATCCGATCGCGACCTCTCTCCCCCCCATCCGATCGCGACCTCTCTCCCCCGGTCCGATCGCGACCTCTCTCCCCCCGTCCGATCGCGACCTCTCTCCCCCGTCCGATCGCGACCTCTCTCCCCCTTCCGATCGCGACCTCTCTCCCCCGTCCGATCGCGACCTCTCTCCCCCTCCGATCGCGACTCTCTCCCCCGTCCGATCGCGACCTCTCTCCCCCCATCCGATCGCGACCTCTCTCCCCCCGTCCGATCGCGGCATCTCTCCCCCCCATCCGATCGTGACCTCTCTCCCCCATCCGATCGCGACCTCTCTCCCCCCCATCCGATCGCGACCTCGCTCCCCCCATCCGATCGCGGCCTCTCTCCCCCCATCCGATCGCGACCTCTCTCCCCCATCCGATCGCGACCTCTCTCCCCCCATCCGATCGCGCCTCTCTCCCCCCGTCCGATCGCGACCTCTCTCCCCCCATCCGATCGCGACCTCTCTCCCCCCATCCGATCGCGACCTCTCTCCCCACCGTCCGATCGCGACCTCTCTCCCCACCGTCCGATCGCGACCTCTATCCCACATCCGATCGCGGCCACTCTCCCCATCCGATCGCGACCTCTCTGCCCCGTCCGATCGCGACCTCTCTCCCCCATCTGATCGCGACCTCTCTCCCCCATCCGATCGCGGCCTCTCTCCCGCCATCCGATCGCGACCTCTCTGCCCTTCCGATCGCGACCTCTCTGCCCCGTCCGATTGCGACCTCTCTCCCCCCGTCGAACGCGGCCCCTCTCCCCCCATCCGATCGCGGCCTCTCTCCCCACCGTCCGATCGCGACCTCTATCCCCACATCCGATCGCGACCTCTCTGCCCCGTCCGATCGCGACCTCTCTCCCCCCGTCCGATCGCGACCTCTCTCCCCCCGTCCGATCGCGACCTCTCTCCCCCCGTCCGATCGCGACCTCTCTCCCCCCTTCCGATCGCGGCCTCTCTCCCCCGTCCGATCGCGACCTCTCTCCCCCATCCGATCGCAACCTCTCTCCCCCCGTCCGATCGCGACCTCTCTCCCCCCTTCCGATCGCGACCTCTCTCCCCCGTCCGATCGCGACCTCTCTCCCCCCTTCCGATCGCGACCTCTCTCCCCCCGTCCGATCGCGACCTCTCTCCCCCCATCCGATCGCGACCTCTCTCCCCCCATCCGATCGCGACCTCTCTCCCCCCTTCCGATCGCGACCTCTCTCCCCCCGTCCGATCGCGGCATCTCTCCCCCCATCCGATCGTGACCTCTCTCCCCCCATCCGATCGCGACCTCTCTCCCCCCCATCCGATCGCGACCTCTCTCCCCCCCATCCGATCGCGACCTCTCTCCCCCCATCTGATCGCGACCTCTCTCCCCCCCATCCGATCGCGGCCTCTCTCCCCCCATCGATCGCGACCTCTCTGCCCCGTCCGATCGCGACCTCTCTCCCCCCATCCGATCGCGACCTCTCTCCCCCCATCCGATCGCGACCTCTCTGCCCCGTCCGATCGCGACCTCTCTCCCCCCATCCGATCGCGACCTCTCTCCCCCCATCCGATCGCGACCTCTCTCCCCCCATCCGATCGCGACCTCTCTCCCCCCGTCCGATCGCGACCTCTCTCCCCCCGTCCGATCGCGACCTCTCTCCCCCCGTCCGATCGCGACCTCTCTCCCCCCATCCGATCGCGACCTCTCTCCCCCCATCCGATCGCGACCTCTCTCCCCCCATCCGATCGCGACCTCTCTCCCCCCATCCGATCGCGGCCTCTCTCCCCCCATCCGATCGCGGCCTCTCTCCCCCCATCCGATCGCGACCTCTCTCCCCCCGTCCGATCGCGACCTCTCTCCCCCCGTCCGATCGCGACCTCTCTCCCCCCGTCCGATCGCGACCTCTCTCCCCCCGTCCGATCGCGACCTCTCTCCCCCCATCCGATCGCGACCTCTCTCCCCCCATCCGATCGCGACCTCTCTCCCCCCATCCGATCGCGACCTCTCTCCCCCCGTCCGATCGCGACCTCTCTCCCCCCATCCGATCGCGACCTCTCTCCCCCCCATCCGATCGCGACCTCTTTCTCCCCATCCGATCGCGGCCACTCTCCCCCCATCCGATCGCGACCTCTCTCCCCCCATCCGATCGCGACCTCTCTCCCCCCATCCGATCGCGACCTCTCTCCCCCCATCCGATCGCGACCTCTCTCCCCCCATCCGATCGCGACCTCTCTCCCCCCCATCCGATCGCGGCCACTCTCCCCCCATCCGATCGCGACCTCTCTCCCCCCCATCCGATCGCGACCTCTCTCCCCCCGTCCGATCGCGACCTCTCTCCCCCCGTCCGATCGCGACCTCTCTCCCCCCGTCCGATCACGGCATCTCTCCCCACCGTCCGATCGCGACCTCTCTCCCCCCTTCCGATCGCGACCTCTCTCCCCCCTTCCGATCGCGGCCACTCTCCCCCCGTCCGATCGCGGCCACTCTCCCCCGTCCAATTGCGGCCTCTCTCCCCCCGTCCGATCGCGACCTCTCTCCCCCCGTCCGATCGTGACCTCTCTCCCCCGTCCAATCGCGGCCTCTCTCCCCCAGTCCGATTGCGGCCTCTCGCCCCCCGTCCGATCGCGACCTCTCTCCCCCCGTCCGATCGCGACCTCTCTCCCCCCGTCCGATCACGGCATCTCTCCCCACCGTCCGATCGCGACCTCTCTCCCCCCTTCCGATCGCGACCTCTCTCCCCCCTTCCGATCGCGGCCACTCTCCCCCCGTCCGATCGCGGCCACTCTCCCCCGTCCAATTGCGGCCTCTCTCCCCCCGTCCGATCGCGACCTCTCTCCCCCCGTCCGATCGTGACCTCTCTCCCCCGTCCAATCGCGGCCTCTCTCCCCCAGTCCGATTGCGGCCTCTCGCCCCCCGTCCGATCGCGACCTCTTTCCCCCCGTCCGATCACGGCCTCTCTCCCCACTTCCGATCACAGCCTCTCTCCCCCGTCGATCGGAGCCTCTCTCCCCCCTCTCAACCGTCGATCTCCTCCCCCCCCGACCCCACAGCCCCCATAATGCCCCATCTCCCTCCTCCTAATTGCCGGGGACTGTCCCTAAGGGCCCCTGGCTGCAGTCTCCTGCCACCAGCGCTTCCTCCTGCCTGCCAGGCGGGAAACGGAACAAAATACCGTTAATGAGGACCTGCCGTTAGATTCGGCAGGAACTCCGTGTCTCCAGCCTCGCCGGGTTGCTCGGCCGTTTACGGCCTCCCCATCATCCTCCCCGCCTCCCCCTAAATATCGGGGCCAAAGAGTTTCTCAACACCAAGGTTCTAGATGTCTTCCTGAGCAGCCAGACTCAGCCAGCAAATTGACAATTGTTTGTGCAAAACAACTGCCCATCCCATAATTAAATCACCCCTCGTTTGAGTATCCAGCAACAACTCTGCACGGGAATGTCCTTTGCTCAGAATATGTATTAAAAACTGCTCACGGTGGAATTCTTCTCTGTGGACAAATGGCCAAGGAGTCCTGAGCTGTGTGGGAGAGGGAGACAGTTATCGCCCGGGAGATAGAGGAGAGGCCGGGATACTGCACAGTGAAGCACCATCACTCCTGAGCATATCAACCCTCTGCAGTGATACTGTAAATACAGTATTCAATGGTACAAACTGGAAAAGCAACTGGAGGTTATGGAGTAAAAAGAGGAATTTCAACACTGTATGGCAACAGCTGGTTACAGTAACTGTGAATGGTGAAAAGCTCGGAACGGTGGGAGGTCCAAAGAGATTTAGGCGTCCGAGTACATAGGTCACTAAAATGTAGCAGTCAGGCACAGGAAGGCTAATGCAATGTCAGCCTTCATAACTAAAAGACTGGAACATAAAGGGGAGCAAGTTTTGCCTCATCTGGACAAAGCCCTGGTTTGACCACATCTGGAGTACTGTGTACAGTTCTGGGCACTGCACCTGAGAAAGGATATACTGGCCTTGGAAGGAGTGCAGCCCAGATTTACCAGACTGTTACCAGGCTCCAAGGGTTAGAATATGAGGAGAGATTACATAAACGAGGCTGCATTCCCTGGACTATAGAAGGTTAAGGAACGACTTGATTGAGGCTTTTAGGATTTTGAAAGGAATTAATGAGGTAGAGAGAAATCTTTTCACTTGATGGGGGAGTCTAGGACAAGGGGACATGACCTGAAAATGGTTTTATAAAAGGGAAATCGTGTTTGACAAATTTATAGAGTTGTTTGAGGGTGTAACGAGCAGGGTAGATAAAAGGGAACCAGTGAATGTCGTATATTTGGATTTTCAAAAGGCATTCGATAAGGTGCCTCATAAAAGGTTGTTATGCAAGATAAGGGCTCATGGGATTGGGGGTAATATATCAGCATGGATAGAGGATTGGTTAATGGACAGAAAACAGAGAGTAGGGATAAACGGGTCATTCTCACGTCAGCAGGCTGTAACTAGTGGAGAGCCGCCAGGATCAGTGCTTGGGCCTCAGCTATTTACAATCTATATTAATGACTTAGATGAAGGGATGATGTGGAGATGCCGGTGATGGACTGGGGTTGACAATTGTAAACAATTTTACAACATCAAGTTATAGTCCAACAATTATAGTCCAAACATTTACCTGAGGAAGGAGGAAGCCTCCGAAAGCTTGTAGATTTCAAATAAAAATTGTTGGACTATAACTTGGTGTTGTAAAATTGTTTACAATAGATGAAGGGACCGAGTGTAATGTATCCAAGTTTGCTGACGATACAAAGCTAGGTGGGAAAGTAAGCTGTGAGGAGGACACAAAGAGTCTGCAAAGGGATATAGACAGATTAAGTGAGTGGGCAAGAAGGTGGCAGATGGAGTATAATGTGGGGAAATGTGAGGTTATTCACTTTGGTAGGAAGAATAGAAAAACAGAATATTTTTTAAATGGTGAGAAACTATTAAATGTTGGTGTTCAGAGAGATTTGGGTGTCCTCGTGAAAGAAACACAAAAAGTTAACATGCAGGTTCAGCTAGCAATTAGGAAGGCAAATGGCATGTTGGCCTTTATTGCAAGGGGGTTGGAGTGCAAGAGTAAGGAAGTCTTACTACAGTTGTACAGGGCTTTGGTGAGAATTCCAAAGATTCACAATCCACTGAGTGAAGAAATTCCTCCTGATCTCAGCCTTAAACCCCTTATCCTGAGATAAGAATGAAGGTTCACGAGATTAATTCCTGGGATGAGAGGGTTGTCCGACGAGGAGAGATTGAGTAGAATGGGCCTATACTCCCTGGAGTTTAGATGAATGAGAGGTGATCTCATTGAAACATATAAGATTCTGAGAGGGCTTGACAGGGTAGATGCTGAAAGGATGTCTCCCCTGGCTGGAGAGTCTAGAACTAGGGGGCATAGTCTCAGGATAAGGGGGCGGCCATTTAAGACTGAGATGAGGAGGAATTTCTTCATTCAGAGGGTTGTGATTCTTTGGAATTCTCTACCCCAGAGGGCTGTGGATGCTCAGTCGTTGAATATATTCAAGGCTGAGATCAATGGATTTTTGGACTCGAGGGAATTGGGTGGGAAAATGGAACTGAGGTCAAAGATCAGCCATGATCTGATTGAATGGCGGAGCAGGCTCGAGGGGCCGTATGGCCTACTCCTGCTCCTATTTCTTATGTTCCTATGTAAAATCAGAACCAGGATATTCAGGAGACAAGTTAGGAAACATTCCTTCGCACAATCTGTTCCTTCAGAACAAACCTAGCAGCTAAAAACTGGGCATCCACGAGGCACTGTGGACCGTCAGCAGCAGCAGAATTGTATTCCAGCACAATCTGTAACTTCATGGCCTGGCATATTCCTCACTCTACCATTACCAACAAGCCAGGGGATCAACCCTGGTTCAATGAGGAGTGTAGAAGAGCATGCCAGGAGCAGCACCATGCGTACCTAAAAATGAGGTGACAACCTGGTGAAGCTACAACTCAGGACTACATGCATGCTAAACAGCGGAAGCAACATGCTATAGACAGAGCTAAGCGATTCCACAACCAATGGATCAGATCAAAGCTCTGCAGTCCTGCCACATTCAGTCGTGAATGGTGGTGGACAATTAAACAACTAACAGGAGGAGGAGGCTCTGTAAACATCCCCATCCTCAATGATGGCGGAGTCCGCACGTGAGTGCAAAAGACAAGGCTGAAGTGTTTACAACCATCTTCAGCCAGAAGTGCCGAGTGGATGATCCATCTCGGCCTCCTCCCAATATCCCCACCATCACAGAAGCCAGTCTTCAGCCAATTCGATTCACTCCACGTGATATCAAGAAACGGCTGAGTGCACTGGATACAGCAAAGACTATGGGCCCCGACAACATCCCGGCTGTAGTGCTGAAGACCTGTGCTCCAGAACTAGCTGCGCCTCTAGCTAAGCTGTTCCAGTACAGTTACAACACTGGCATCTACCCGACAATGTGGAAAATTGCCCAGGTATGTCCTGTCCACAAAAAGCAGGACAAATCCAATCCGGCCAATTACGCCCCATCAGTCCACTCTCAATCATCAGCAAAGTGATGGAAGGTGTCGTCGACAGTGCTATCAAGCGGCACTTACTCACCAATAACCTGCTCACCGATGCTCAGTTTGGGATTCGCCAGGACCACTCGGCTCCAGATCTCATCACAGCCTTGGTCCAAACATGGACAAAAGAGCTGAATTCCAGAGGTGAGGTGAGAGTGACTGCCCTTGACATCAAGGCAGCATTTGACCGAGAGTGGCACCAAGGAGCCCTAGTAAAATTGAAGTCAATGGGAATCAGGGGGAAAACTCTCCAGTGGCTTGAGTCATACCTAGCACAAAGGAAGATGGTAGTGATTGTTGGAGGCCAATCATTTCAGCCCCAGGACATTGCTGCAGGAGTTCCTCAGGGCAGTGACCGAGGCCCAACCATCTTCAGCTGCTTCATCAATAACCTTCTTTCCATCATAAGGTCAGAAATGGGGATGTTCGCTGATGACTGCACAGTGTCCAGTTCCATTCGCAACCCCTCAGGTAATGAAGCAGTCCGAGCCCGCATGCAGCAAGTCCTGGACAACATCCACGCTTGGGCAGATAAGTGGCAAGTAACATTTGCGCCAGACGAGTGCCAGGCAATGATCATCTCCAACAAGAGAGAGTCTAACCACCTCCCCATGACATTCAATGGCATTACCATCGCCGAATCCCCCACCATCAACATCCTGGGGGTCACCATTGACCAGAAACTTAACTGGACCAGCCATATAAATACTGTGGCTACAAGAGCAGGTCAGAGGCTGGGTATTCTACGGCGAGTGACTCACCTCCTGACTCCCCAAAGCCTTTCCACCATCGACAAGGCACAAGTCAGGAGTGTGATGGAATACTCTCCACTTGCCTGGATGAGTGCAGCTCCAACAACACTCAAGAAGCTCAACACCATAGGACAAAGCAGCCCGCATAATTGGCACCCCATCCACCACCCTAAACATTCACTCCCTTCACCACCGGCGCACTGTGGCTGCAGTGTGTACCATCCACAGGATGCACTGCAGCAACTCGCCAAGACTTCTTCGACAGCATCTCCCAAACCCGTGACTTCAACCACCTAGGACAAGGGCAGCAGGCACAAAGGAATAACACCACCTGCACGTTCCCCTCCAAGTCACACGCCATCCCGACTTGGAAATATATCGCCGTTCCTTCATCGTCACTGGGTCAAAATCCTGGAACTCCCTTCCTAACAGCACTGTGGGAGAACCTTCACCACACGGACTGCAGCGATTCAAGAAGGCGGCTCACCACCACGTTCTCAAGGGCAATTAGGGATGGGCAATAAATGCTGGCCTCGTCAGTGACGCCCACATCCCATGAATGAATAAAAAAAAAACGCTGCAGTCCTTGTTGTGAAGGTTCTCCCACAGAGCTGGTAGGTAAGGAGATGCAGGACCCAGCGACGATGAAGGAACGGCGATATATTTCCAAGTCAGGATGGTGTATGACTTGAGGGGAACGTGCAGGTGGTGTTGTTCCCATGTGCCTGCTGCCCTTGTCCTTCTTGGTGGTAAAGGTTGCAGGTTTCAGAGATGCTGTCAAAGAAGCCTTGGCGAGTTGCTGCAGTGCATCCTGTGGATGGTACACACTGCAGCCACAGTGCACCGGTGGTCGAGGGAGTGAATGTATAGGTGGTGGACGGGGTGCCAATACAGCGGGCTGCTTTGTCCTGGATGGTGTCGAGCCTCTTGAGTGTTGTTGGAGCTGCACTCATCCAGACAAGTGGAGAGTATTCCATCACACTCCTGACTTGTGCCTTGTCGATGGTGGAAAGGCTTTGGGGAGTCAGGAGGTGTGTCACTCGCTGCAGAATACCCAGCCTCTGACCTGCTTTTGTAGCCACAATATTTATATGGCTGGTCCAGTTAAGTTTCTGGTCAATGGTGACCCCCAGGATGTTGATGGTGGGCGATTCGGCGATGGTAATGCCATTGAATGTCAAGGGGAGGTGGTTAGACTCTCTCTTGTTGGAGATGGACATTGCCTGGCACTTGTCTGGCACGAATGTTACTTGCCGCTTATCAGCCCAAGCGTGGATGTTGTCTTGCTGCATGCGGGCTCAGACTGCTTCATTATCTGAGGGGTTGTGAATGGAGTGAATGGAACTGAACACTGTGCAATCATCAGCGAACATCCCCATTTCTGACCTTATGATGGAAAGAAGGTCTTTGATGAAGCAGCTGAAGATGGTTGGGCCTAGGGCACTGCCCTGAGGAACTCCTGCAGCAATGCCCTGGGGCTGAGATGATTGGTCTCCAACAACCACTACCATCTTCCTTTGCGCTAGGTATGACTCAAGCCACTGGAGAGTTTTCCCCCTGATTCCCATTGACTTCAGTTTTACTAGGGCTCCTTGGTGCCACACTCGGTCAAATGTTGCTTTGATGTCAAGGGCAGTCACTCTCACCTCACCTCTGGAATTCAACTCTTTTGTCCATGTTTGGACCAAGGCTGTAATGAGATCTGGAGCCGAGTGGTCCTGGCGGAACCCAAACTGAGCATCGGTGAGCAGGTTATTGGTGAGTAAGTGCCGCTTAATAGCACTGTCGATGACACCTTCCATCACTTTGCTGATGATTGATAGTGGACTGATGGGGCGGTAATTGGCCGGATTGGATTTGTCCTGCTTTTTGTGGACAGGACATACTTGGGCAATTTTCCACATTGTCGGGTAGATGCCAGTGTTGTAGCTGTACTGGAACAGCTTGGCTAGAGGCGCAGCTAGTTCTGGAGCACAAGTCTTCAGCACTACAGCTGGGATATTGTCGGGGCCCATAGCTTTTGCTGTATCCAGTGCACTCAGCCGTTTCTTGATATCACGTGGAGTGAATCGAATTGGCTGAAGACCGTCTTCTGTGATGGTGGGGATATCAGGAGGAAGCTGAGATAGATAATCCACTCGGCACTTCTGGCTGAAGATGGTTGTAAACACTTCAGCCTTGTCTTTTGCACTCACGTGCGGACTCCGCCATCATTGAGGATGGGGATGTTTACAGAGCCTCCTCCTCCTGTTAGTTGTTTAATTGTCCACCACCATTCACGACTGGATGTGGCAGGACTGCAGAGCTTTGATCTGATCCGTTGGTTGTGGAATCGCTTAGCTCTGTCTGTAGCATGTTGCTTCTGCTGTTTAACATGCATGTAGTCCTGAGTTGTAGCTTCACCAGGTTGTCACCTCATTTTGAGGTATGCCTGGTGCTGCTCCTGGCATGCTCTTCCAAACTCCTCATTGAACCAGGGTTGATCCCCTGGCTTGTTGGTAATGGTAGAGTGAGGAATATGCTGGGCCATGAGGTTACAGATTGTGCTGGAATACAATTCTGCTGCTGTTGCTGGCCCACAATGCCTCATGGATGCCCAGTTTTGAGCTGCTAGATCTGTTCTGAATCTATCCCATTTAGCACGGTGGTAGTGCCACACAACACGTTGGATGGTGTCCTCAGTGTGAAGACGGGACTTCGTCTCCACAAGGACTGTGTGGTGTTCACTCCTACCAATACTGTCATGGACAGATGCATCTGCGACAAGTAGATTGGTGAGGACGAGGTCAAGTAGGTTTTTCCCTCGTGTTGGTTCCCTCACCACCTGCCGCAGGCCCAGTCTCGCAGCTGTGTCCTTCAGGACTTGGCCAGCTCGGTCAGTAGTAGTGCTACCGAGCCACTCTTGGTGTTGGACATTGAAGTCCCCCACCCAGAGTACATTCTGTGCCCTTGCTACCCTCAGTGCTTCCTGCAAGTGGTGTTCAATATGGAGGAGGACTGATTCATCAGCTGAGGGAGGACGGTAGGTCGTAATCAGCAGGAGGTTTCCTTGCCCATGTTTGACCTGATGCCATGAGATTTCATGGGGTCCGGAGTCAATGTTGAGGACTCCCAGGGCCACTCCCGCCTGACTGTATATCACTGTACCGCCACCTCTGGTGGGTCTGTCCTGCCAGTGGGATTGGTCATTTCCAGGGATGGTGATGGAAGAGTCTGGGACGCCGGCTGAAAGGTACGATTCTGTGAGTATGGCTATGTCAGGCTATTGCTTGTCTTTGGCACAAGTCCCCAGATGTTAGTGAGAACGTCTTTGCAGGGTTGACTGGGCTTGGTTTGCCTTTGTCGTGTCCAGTGTTCCAATGCCAGGTGATCCATCCGGTTTTATTCTTCTCTGACTTTTTGTAGCGAGATTGTACAACTGAGTGGCTTGCTAGGCCATTTCAGAGGGACGTGAAGAATCAGCCACATTGCTGTGGGTCTGGAGTCACATATAGGCCAGACCGGGTAAGGACAGCAGGTTTCCTTCCCTCAATGACATTAGTGAATCAGATGGGTTTTTCCGACTAATGAGGCCATATGGGTGGAGCTTAAAAACAAAAAGGGGGCAAGCACTTTGATGGGAGTGTACTATAGGCCCCCGAACAGTCAGGGGGAGATAGAGGAACAGATATGTAGGCAAATCTCAGAAAATTGTGCAAATAATAGGGTAATAATAGTGGGGGATTTCAACTTCCCCAATATTAACTGGGATACTCAGAGTGTAAAAGGCTTAGAGGGTACAAAATTCTTAACGTGCATCCAGGAGAGCTTTTTGAGCCAGCATGTAGAAAGTCCTACAAGAGAGGGGGCGGTACTGGACCTAATTCTAGGGAATGTGGCCGGCCAAGTGGAAGAAGTGCTAGTAGGTGAGCACTTTGGTGACAGTGACCATAATTCAGTGAGATTTAAGGTGGTCATGGAAAAGGATAGGGAGGGGCCGGAAATAAAGGTTCTAAATTGGGGGAAGGCCGATTTTAATAGGATAAAGCAGGGTCTGGCCAAAATGGACTGGGATCAGCTGCTTGTAGGAAAATCCGCATCGGAGCAATGGGAGTCTTTCAGAAGGGAGATTGAGACCATACAATGGCAACATGTTCCCGTAAAGGTCAAGGGTGGTTCCAAGAACTCCAGGGAACCTTGGATGTCAGGGGATATACGAGAATGGATTAGGAAAAAAAGGAGGGCTTTTGGCAGATACAAAAGGCTAAGGACGGAGGAAGCCCTAGAGGAGTACAAAAAGTGCAGGGGGATACTTAAAAAAGAAATTAGGAGATCAAGGAGGGGCCATGAAATAACACTGGCGAGCAAAATAAAGGAAAATCCTATTGGGGAGCGGGCAGGAAATTGGACATGAAGCTGAGTTCGGATCGGTCAATGCCCTGTGGGTGGCGGAGAGGGCCCAGGGGCTATGTGGCCGGGTCCTGCTCCGACTTCTTGTGTTCTTTAGATTTGTGGTTGGGATCAGATCAGCCATGATCTTATTGAATGGCGGAGCAGGCTCGAGGGGCCGATTGGCCTACTCCTGCTCCAATTTCTTATGTTCTTATGTTCTTATGTTCTAAGATGTTTTATAAGTATATTAAGGGTAAGAGGATGACTAGGGAAAAAATAGGGCCCATTAGGGACAAAAATGGCAATCTGTGTGTGGAGCCGGCAGATGTAGGAGGGGTTCTAAATGAATTTTTTGCATCTGTTTTCACTATGGAGAAGGACGATGTAGACATAGAAATACGGCAGGGGGACTGTGATATACTCGAACATATTAACATCGAGCGGGAGGAGGTATTGGCGGTTTTAGCAGGCCTAAAAATGGATAAATCCCCAGGCCCGGACGAAATGTATCCCAGGCTACTGTGTGAGGCAAAGGAGGAGATTGCGGGGGCTCTAACACATATATTCAGAACCTCTCTGGCCACAGGGGATGTGCCAGAGGACTGGAGAACCGCTAATGTAGTACCATTATTCAAGAAGGGGAGTAGGGAAAAACCGGGGAACTACAGGCCAGTGAGCCTAACATCAGTGGTAGGAAAATTATTGGAAAAAATTCTGAAGGCCAAAATTAGTCTCCACTCGGAGAAGCAAGGATTAATCAGGGATAGTCAACATGGCTTTGTCAAGGGAAGATCATGTCTGACTAATTTGATTGAATTTTTTGAGGGGGTGACTAGGCGTGTGGATGAGGGTAACGCAGTGGATGTGGTATACATGGATTTCAGTAAGGCCTTCGATAAAGTCCCCCACAGGAGACTGGTCAAGAAGGTACGAGCCCATGGAATCCAGGGTGCCTTGGCACTTTGGATACAAAACTGGCTTAGTGGCAGAAGGCAGAGGGTGATGGTCGAAGGTTGTTTTTGTGACTGGAAGCCTGTGGCCAGTGGGGTACCACAGGGATCGGTGCTGGGTCCCTTGCTGTTTGTGGTCTACATTAATGACTTGGATATGAATGTAAAAGGTATGATCAGTAAGTTCGCTGATGATACAAAGATTGGTAGGGTGGTAAATAGCGAGGAGGATAGCCTCAGTCTGCAGGACGATATAGATGGGTTGGTCAGATGGGCGGAACAGTGGCAAATGGAATTTAACCCGGAAAAGTGCGAGGTGATGCACTTTGGAGGGACTAACAAGGCAAGGGAATACACAATGAATGGGAGGACCCTAGGCAAGACAGAGGGTCAGAGGGATCTTGGTGTGCAAGTTCACAGATCCCTGAAGGTGGCGGAACAGGTAGATAAGGTGGTAAAGAAGGCATATGGGATATTTGCCTTTATTAGCCGAGGCATAGAATATAAGAGCAAGGAGATTATGATGGAGCTGTATAAAACACTGGTTAGGCCACAGCTGGAGTACTGTGTGCAGTTCTGGTCGCCACACTACAGGAAGGATGTGATCGCTTTGGAGAGGGTGCAGAGGAGATTCACCAGGATGTTACCAGGGCTGGAGCGCTTTAGCTATGAAGAGAGACTGGGAAGATTGGGTTTGTTTTCCTTGGAGCAGAGGAGGCTGAGGGGGGACATGATTGAGGTGTACAAAATTATGAGGGGCACAGATAGGATGGATACTAAGGAGCTTTTTCCCTTCGTTGAGGGTTCTATAACAAGGGGACATAGATTCAAGGTAAAAGGCGGGAGGTTTAGAGGGGATTTGAGAAAGAACTTTTTCACCCAGAGGGTGGTTGGAGTCTGGAACTCGCTGCCTGAAAGGGTTGTGGAGGCAGGAACCCTCACAACATTCAAGAAGCATTTGGATGAGCACTTGAAATGCCATAGCATACAAGGCTACGGACCAAATGCTGGAATATGGGATTAGAGTAGACAGGGCTTGATGGCCGGCGCGGACACGATGGGCCGAAGGGCCTCTATCCGTGCTGTATAACTCTATGACTCTCTATGACTCTATGACTCTATGACAATCCGGTAGTTTCATGGCCACCATTACTGATACTAGTATTTTATTCCAGATTATGATCTGGAATGCACTGCCTGAGGGGGTGGTGGAGGCAGATTCAATTGTGGCTTTCAAAATGGAATTGGGTAAGTACTCGAAAGAAAAAAAATTGCAGGGCTATGGGGATAGGGTGGAGGAGTGGGACTAGCTGGATTGCTCTTGCAGAGAGGCAGCACGGACTCGACGGGCCAAATGTGCTGTTATTATTCTGTGATTCTAGGATTCTATTGGTGAACTCCATGATGGACACTTGAGTCACTTTCGATGGCCATTTCAGATAGTGTCAGCTGTGGCTCAGTGGTAGCAGAAGATTGTGGGTTCAAGTGCCATTTCAGAGACTTGAGCCCATAATCGAGGCCGACACTCCCAGTGCAGTACTGAGGGAGCGCTGCACTGTCGGAGATACAGTCTTTTGGGTGAGAAGTTAAACCGAGGCCCCGTCTGCCCTCTCGGGTGGATTGAAAAGATCCCACGGCCACTATTTCGAAGAAGAGCAGGGGAGTTCTCCCTGCTGACCTGGTCAATATTTATCCCTCACCCAACATCACTAAGAACAGATGATCTGGTCGTTATCACATTGCTGTTTATGGGATCTCGCTGTGTGCAAATTGCGTGGCGCGTTTCCTACATTACAACAGGGACTACACTTCAAAAGTACTTCATTGGTTGTAAAGCGCTTTGGAACGTCCTGAGATCAGGAAAGGCATTATATAAATGCAAGTCTTTGGTACTGTAATAAGAAAGAACCTGCATTTATATAGCACCTTTCACAACCTCAGGATGCCCCAAATGCTTCACAGACAATAAATTACTCTTTTTTGAAGTGCAAACTGCAAAATCCATTTTACTGGGTATCAGTGCTGCAACCGAGTTCAATGCTCCTTTGCAAACCCAAGAAAAACTGGAAACTTCCAGACAGACCTGGTTCGTATTACCACTTAGAGGGTAGAATATTCCTAGATGAGGACTTGGGAAGGATCGGCAAACCCAGCATTAAGCTCTTGCATGAGTGTACGGTCACAGAACAGGAATATTAATACACTGTCACCACCGGATACTACCATCAATAACGGAGTTTCCTGCGATTCACGATGGTGAGCATCTGTTGTGATTTGTGACAGAGACTTGTCCCAGTTAAGCTTGCACTGCATTCGGCAGTAATGGAAGTTGATCACATTCACGGTTAGGGGAGTGTAGGGAGGGCAGAGTATTACACGTAAGACTTCATCGTAATGCTCAAGATTACAGATTTCACTTCATAGTTATCTGGCTGCAAACTATGAAGTGACAAGTACCGTATCAACATCTGACATCTGGAAAATCACCTGTCAATTTTTCTTCCTCACAATTTTCCCTGCTCCTTCCCTGATGCTGCTGACTGGGAGAAAATTGGTGGAAAAGCGGAGGAAGAAAGAAATAAAAGTCTGCAATCAAATTGAGGCTTCAGAGAATACAAATCACTTGGTTTTTGCAGCCATGGTTTTTGACAGATCCTGACTCCCTTGGTTGGACTGTTGCTTTATGTACCCTGCAATCCAAAATGTACAAGTATTTTCAATACCTTTTTTTGATGGCTGACTGGATTTTTTCATTGCTTTCCCAGCTCCGGGCTTTGATTTCCCTCCTTTGCGGCCGGACATGTTGTTAAACGCATCTAGAAAACTCTGATAGCGAATGTCACTGGAACAGAGAGAATTTATCTCAAATTAACCACTTGGGAAATAGCTGCCCCAGGAATCAAGAGATATGGGGATCGGGCGTAGAAGAACAGCCATGATCTTATTGAATGGCGGAACAGGCTCGAGGGGCCGAATGGCCCACTCCTGCTCCTAGTTCCTATGTCTTTATGCTGAATGTTGTGCTGAGGACACTGTGACAAGAGATGGTCCCAACACTCACAAAGAGAATCGGAGTCGGAGGAAACGACTCCAAGAAGGGCAATGGCACTAGCTAAATGGAGCCAGGACCCGTGGTTCCCACCAACCCAGCTGAACATCCCAGGGACCATGATGAAACGGAGTGCAACTGCAGAATGCATGCTACCCCAGCAGACCACAAAATAAACCAAATATAATAACGTACTTCCCATTATTTCCCTCTCTCTCTATTACCATTATTTCTCTCTCTCTCTCTATTACCATTATTTCTCTCTCTCTATTACCATTATTTCTCTCTCTCTCTATTACCATTATTTCTCTCTCTCTCAATTACCATTATTTCTCTCTCTCTATTACCATTATTTCTCTCTCTCTATTACCATTATTTCTCTCTATTACCATTATTTCTCTCTCTCTATTACCATTATTTCTCTCTCTCTCTATTACCATTATTTCTCTCTCTCTCTATTACCATTATTTCTCTCTCTCTCTATTACCATTATTTCTCTCTCTCTATTACCATTATTTCTCTCTCGCTCTCTATTACCATTATTTCTCTCTCTCTATTACCATTATTTCTCTCTCTCTCTCTATTACCATTATTTCTCTCTCTCTCTATTACCATTATTTCTCTCTCTCTATTACCATTATTTCTCTCTCTCTATTACCATTATTTCTCTCTCTCTCTCTATTACCATTATTTCTCTCTCTCTATTACCATTATTTCTCTCTCTCTCTCTATTACCATTATTTCTCTCTCTCTCTATTACCATTATTTCTCTCTCTCTATTACCATTATTTCTCTCTCTCTATTACCATTATTTCTCTCTCTCTCTATTACCCATTATTTCTCTCTCTCTATTACCATTATTTCTCTCTCTCTATTACCATTATTTCTCTCTCTCTATTACCATCATTTCTCTCTCTCTATTACCATTATTTCTCTCTCTCTATTACCATTATTTCTCTCTCTCTATGACCATTATTTCTCTCTCTCTATGACCATTATTTCTCTCTCTCTATTACCATTATTTCTCTCTCTCTCTCTATTACCATTATTTCTCTCTCTCTCTATTACCATTATTTCTCTCTCTCTCTATTACCATTATTTCTCTCTCTCTATTACCATTATTTCTCTCTCTCTCTATTACCATTATTTCTCTCTCTCTATTACCATTATTTCTCTCTCTCTATTACCATTATTTCTCTCTCTCTATTACCATTATTTCTCTCTCTCTATTACCATTATTTCTCTCTCTCTCTCTATTACCATTATTTCTCTCTCTCTATTACCATTATTTCTCTCTCTCTATTACCATTATTTCTCTCTCTCTATTACCATTATTTCTCTCTCTCTCTATTACCATTATTTCTCTCTCTCTATTACCATTATTTCTCTCTCTCTATTACCATTATTTCTCTCTCTCTATTACCATTATTTCTCTCTCTCTCTCTATTACCATTATTTCTCTCTCTCTCTCTATTACCATTATTTCTCTCTCTCTATGACCATTATTTCTCTCTCTCTCTATTACCATTAGTCTCTCTCTCTATTACCATTATTTCTCTCTCTCTCTCTATTACCATTATTTCTCTCTCTATATTACCATTATTTCTCTCTCTCTATTACCATTATTTCTCTCTCTCTATGACCATTATTTCTCTCTCTCTCTATTACCATTAGTCTCTCTCTCTATTACCATTATTTCTCTCTCTCTCTCTATTACCATTATTTCTCTCTCTCTATTACCATTATTTCTCTCTCTCTCTCTATTACCATTATTTCTCTCTCTCTATGACCATTATTTCTCTCTCTCTCTATTACCATTAGTCTCTCTCTCTATTACCATTATTTCTCTCTCTCTCTCTATTACCATTATTTCTCTCTCTCTATTACCATTATTTCTCTCTCTCTATTACCATTATTTCTCTCTCTCTCTCTATTACCATTATTTCTCTCTCTCTATTACCATTATTTCTCT
The DNA here is from genome assembly GCF_035084215.1 of Heptranchias perlo. Lineage (NCBI taxonomy): Eukaryota > Metazoa > Chordata > Chondrichthyes > Hexanchiformes > Hexanchidae > Heptranchias > Heptranchias perlo. The sequence goes on along the minus strand of NC_090326.1, from coordinate 171,142,714 downwards.
CTCTCTCTCTATTACCATTATTTCTCTCTCTCTATTACCATTATTTCTCTCTCTCTATTACCATTATTTCTCTCTCTCTATTACCATTATTTCTCTCTCTCTATTACCATTATTTCTCTATCTCTCTATTACCATTATTTCTCTCTCTCTATTACCATTATTTCTCTCTCTCTATTACCATTATTTCTCTCTCTCTATGACCATTATTTCTCTCTCTCTATTACCATTATTTCTCTCTCTCTATTACCCATTATTTCTCTCTCTCTATTACCATTATTTCTCTCTCTCTATTACCCATTATTTCTCTCTCTCTATTACCATTATTTCTCTCTCTCTATTACCATTATTTCTCTCTCTCTATGACCATTATTTCTCTCTCTCTATTACCATTATTTCTCTCTCTCTATTACCCATTATTTCTCTCTCTCTATTACCATTATTTCTCTCTCTCTATTACCATTATTTCTCTCTCTCTATGACCATTATTTCTCTCTCTCTATTACCATTATTTCTCTCTCTCTATTACCCATTATTTCTCTCTCTCTATTACCATTATTTCTCTCTCTCTATGACCATTATTTCTCTCTCTCTATTACCATTATTTCTCTCTCTCTCTATTACCCATTATTTCTCTCTCTCTATTACCATTATTTCTCTCTCTCTATTACCATTATTTCTCTCTCTCTATGACCATTATTTCTCTCTCTCTATTACCATTATCTCTCTCTCTCTATGACCATTATTTCTCTCTCTCTATTACCATTATTTCTCTCTCTCTATTACCATTATCTCTCTCTCTCTATTACCATTATCTCTCTCTCTCTATTACCATTATTTCTCTCTCTCTATTACCATTATCTCTCTCTCTCTATTACCATTATTTCTCTCTCTCTATTACCATTATTTCTCTCTCTCTATGACCATTATTTCTCTCTCTCTATTACCATTATTTCTCTCTCTCTATTACCATTATCTCTCTCTCTCTATTACCATTATTTCTCTCTCTCTATTACCATTATCTCTCTCTCTCTATTACCATTATTTCTCTCTCTCTCTATTACCATTATTTCTCTCTCTCTATTACCCATTATTTCTCTCTCTATTACCATTATTTCTCTCTCTCTATTACCATTATTTCTCTCTCTCTCTATTACCATTATTTCTCTCTCTCTCTATTACCCATTATTTCTCTCTCTCTATTACCATTATTTCTCTCTCTCTATTACCATTATTTCTCTCTCTCTATTACCATTATTTCTCTCTCTCTATTACCATTATTTCTCTCTCTCTATGACCATTATTTCTCTCTCTCTATTACCCATTATTTCTCTCTCTCTATGACCATTATTTCTCTCTCTCTCTATTACCCATTATTTCTCTCTCTCTATTACCATTATTTCTCTCTCTCTATTACCCATTATTTCTCTCTCTCTCTATTACCATTATTTCTCTCTCTCTATGACCATTATTTCTCTCTCTCTATTACCATTATTTCTCTCTCTCTATGACCATTATTTCTCTCTCTCTGTTACCATTATTTCTCTCTCTCTATGACCATTATTTCTCTCTCTCTATTACCATTATTTCTCTCTCTCTATTACCCATTATTTCTCTCTCTCTATTACCATTATTTCTCTCTCTCTATTACCCATTATTTCTCTCTCTCTATTACCATTATTTCTCTCTCTCTCTATTACCATTATTTCTCTCTCTCTATTACCATTATTTCTCTCTCTCTATTACCATTATTTCTCTCTCTCTATGACCATTATTTCTCTCTCTCTATTACCATTATTTCTCTCTCTCTATTACCATTATTTCTCTCTCTCTATTACCATTATTTCTCTCTCTCTGTTACCATTATTTCTCTCTCTCTATGACCATTATTTCTCTCTCTCTATTACCATTATTTCTCTCTCTCTATTACCATTATTTCTCTCTCTCTATTACCCATTATTTCTCTCTCTCTGTTACCATTATTTCTCTCTCTCTATTACCATTATTTCTCTCTCTCTATTACCATTATTTCTCTCTCTCTATTACCCATTATTTCTCTCTCTCTGTTACCATTATTTCTCTCTCTCTATTACCATTATTTCTCTCTCTCTATTACCCATTATTTCTCTCTCTCTGTTACCATTATTTCTCTCTCTCTATTACCATTATTTCTCTCTCTCTATTACCATTATTTCTCTCTCTCTATTACCCATTATTTCTCTCTCTCTATTACCCATTATTTCTCTCTCTCTATTACCATTATTTCTCTCTCTCTCTCTATTACCATTATTTCTCTCTCTCTATTACCCATTATTTCTCTCTCTCTATTACCATTATTTCTCTCTCTCTATTACCCATTATTTCTCTCTCTCTATTACCATTATTTCTCTCTCTCTCTATTACCATTATTTCTCTCTCTCTATTACCATTATTTCTCTCTCTCTATTACCATTATTTCTCTCTCTCTATGACCATTATTTCTCTCTCTCTATTACCATTATTTCTCTCTCTCTATTACCATTATTTCTCTCTCTCTATTACCATTATTTCTCTCTCTCTATTACCATTATTTCTCTCTCTCTGTTACCATTATTTCTCTCTCTCTATGACCATTATTTCTCTCTCTCTATTACCATTATTTCTCTCTCTCTATTACCATTATTTCTCTCTCTCTATTACCCATTATTTCTCTCTCTCTGTTACCATTATTTCTCTCTCTCTATTACCATTATTTCTCTCTCTCTATTACCATTATTTCTCTCTCTCTATTACCCATTATTTCTCTCTCTCTGTTACCATTATTTCTCTCTCTCTATTACCATTATTTCTCTCTCTCTATGACCATTATTTCTCTCTCTCTATTACCATTATTTCTCTCTCTCTATTACCATTATTTCTCTCTCTCTATTACCCATTATTTCTCTCTCTCTATTACCATTATTTCTCTCTCTCTATTACCATTATTTCTCTCTCTCTATTACCATTATTTCTCTCTCTCTATTACCCATTATTTCTCTCTCTCTATTACCATTATTTCTCTCTCTCTATTACCATTATTTCTCTCTCTCTATGACCATTATTTCTCTCTCTCTATTACCATTATTTCTCTCTCTCTCTATTACCATTATTTCTCTCTCTCTATTACCATTATTTCTCTCTCTCTATTACCATTATTTCTCTCTCTCTCTCTATTACCATTATTTCTCTCTCTCTATTACCATTATTTCTCTCTCTCTATTACCATTATTTCTCTCTCTCTATTACCATTATTTCTCTCTCTCTATTACCATTATTTCTCTCTCTCTCTATTACCATTATTTCTCTCTCTCTATTACCATTATTTCTCTCTCTCTATTACCATTATTTCTCTCTCTCTATTACCATTATTTCTCCCTCTCTATTACCATTATTTCTCTCTCTCTATTACCATTATTTCTCTCTCTCTCTCTATTACCATTATTTCTCTCTCTCTATTACCATTATTTCTCTCTCTCTCTCTATTACCATTATTTCTCTCTCTCTATTACCATTATTTCTCTCTCTCTATTACCATTATTTCTCTCTCTCTATTACCATTATTTCTCTCTCTCTATTACCATTATTTCTCTCTCTCTATTACCATTATTTCTCTCTCTCTATTACCATTATTTCTCTCTCTCTATGACCATTATTTCTCTCTCTCTATTACCATTATTTCTCTCTCTCTCTATTACCATTATTTCTCTCTCTCTATTACCATTATTTCTCTCTCTCTATGACCATTATTTCTCTCTCTCTATTACCATTATTTCTCTCTCTCTATGACCATTATTTCTCTCTCTCTATTACCATTATTTCTCTCTCTCTATGACCATTATTTCTCTCTCTCTATTACCATTATTTCTCTCTCTCTCTATTACCATTATTTCTCTCTCTCTATTACCATTATTTCTCTCTCTCTATGACCATTATTTCTCTCTCTCTATTACCATTATTTCTCTCTCTCTATTACCATTATTTCTCTCTCTCTATTACCATTATTTCTCTCTCTCTATTACCATTATTTCTCTCTCTCTCTCTATTACCATTATTTCTCTCTCTCTATTACCATTATTTCTCTCTCTCTATTACCATTATTTCTCTCTCTCTATTACCATTATTTCTCTCTCTCTATTACCATTATTTCTCTCTCTCTCTCTATTACCATTATTTCTCTCTCTCTATTACCATTATTTCTCTCTCTCTATTACCATTATTTCTCTCTCTCTATTACCATTATTTCTCCCTCTCTATTACCATTATTTCTCTCTCTCTATTACCATTATTTCTCTCTCTCTCTCTATTACCATTATTTCTCTCTCTCTATTACCATTATTTCTCTCTCTCTCTCTATTACCATTATTTCTCTCTCTCTATTACCATTATTTCTCTCTCTCTATTACCATTATTTCTCTCTCTCTATTACCATTATTTCTCTCTCTCTATTACCATTATTTCTCTCTCTCTCTCTATTACCATTATTTCTCTCTCTCTATTACCATTATTTCTCTCTCTCTATTACCATTATTTCTCTCTCTCTATGACCATTATTTCACTCACTTTGTTTACAGATGTGTCGCTCAGCAACCGCCCACGGCCGGAAACGGCGTTCCGACATTGGCCCCGCCCCCTGCGCCTGCGCAGTGCGGCTACAGGTGAAGCACGTGGGGACTGTGTGGTTCCAGTGGGCAGTGATTCTATGGGATGGGGACTGTGTGGTTCCAGTGGACAGTGATTCTATGGGATGGGGACTGTGTGGTTCCAGTGGGCAGTGATTCTATGGGATGGGGACTGTGTGGTTCCAATGGGCTGTGATTCTGTGGGATGGGGACTGTATGGTTCCAATGGGCTGTGATTCTATGGGATGGGGACTGTGTGGTTCCAATGGGCTGTGATTCTGTGGGATGGGGACTGTATGGTTCCAGTGGGCTGTGATTCTGTGGGATGGGGACTGTGTGGTTCCAGTGGACAGTGATTCTATGGGATGGGGACTGTATGGTTCCAGTGGGCTGTGATTCTGTGGGATGGGGACTGTGTGGTTCCAGTGGGCTGTGATTCTGTGGGATGGGGACTGTATGGTTCCAGTGGGCTGTGATTCTGTGGGATGGGGACTGTGTGGTTCCAGTGGACAGTGATTCTATGGGATGGGGACTGTATGGTTCCAGTGGGCTGTGATTCTGTGGGATGGGGACTGTGTGGTTCCAGTGGGCAGTGATTCTGTGGGATGGGGACTGTATGGTTCCAGTGGGCTGTGATTCTGTGGGATGGGGACTGTATGGTTCCAGTGGACAGTGATTCTGTGGGATGGGGACTGTATGGTTCCAGTGGACAGTGATTCTGTGGGATGGGGACTGTATGGTTCCAGTGGGCTGTGATTCTATGGGATGGGGACTGTATGGTTCCAGTGGACAGTGATTCTGTGGGATGGGGACTGTGTGGTTCCAGTGGACAGTGATTCTGTGGGATGGGGACTGTATGGTTCCAGTGGACAGTGATTCTGTGGGATGGGGACTGTATGTTTCCAGTGGACAGTGATTCTATGGGATGGGGACTGTGTGGTTCCAATGGACAGTGATTCTATGGGATGGGGACTGTATGGTTCCAGTGGACAGTGATTCTGTGGGATGGGGACTGTGTTGTTCCAATGGACAGTGATTCTATGGGATGGGGACTGTATGGTTCCAGTGGACAGTGATTCTGTGGGATGGGGACTGTGTGGTTCCAATGGACAGTGATTCTATGGGATGGGGACTGTATGGTTCCAGTGGACAGTGATTCTGTGGGATGGGGACTGTGGTTCCAGTGGACAGTGATTCTGTGGGATGGGGACTGTGTGGTTCCAATGGACAGTGATTCTATGGGATGGGGACTGTATGGTTCCAGTGGACAGTGATTCTGTGGGATGGGGACTGTGTGGTTCCAATGGACAGTGATTCTGTGGGTTGGGGACTGTATGGTTCCAATGGACAGTGATTCTATGGGTTGGGGACTGTATGGTTCCAATGGACAGTGATTCTGTGGGTTGGGGACTGCATGGTTCCAGTGGACAGTGATTCTGTGGGATGGGGACTGTATGGTTCCAATGGACAGTGATTCTATGGGATGGGGACTGTATGGTTCCAATGGACAGTGATTCTGTGGGATGGGGACTGTGTGGTTCCAGTGGACAGTGATTCTGTGGGATGGGGACTGTATGGTTCCAGTGGACAGTGATTCTATGGGTTGGGGACTGTATGGTTCCAGTGGACAGTGATTCTATGGGTTGGGGACTGTATGGTTCCAATGGACAGTGATTCTGTGGGATGGGGACTGTGTGGTTCCAATGGACAGTGATTCTGTGGGTTGGGGACTGTATGGTTCCAGTGGACAGTGATTCTATGGGTTGGGGACTGTATGGTTCCAATGGACAGTGATTCTATGGGTTGGGGACTGTATGGTTCCAATGGACAGTGATTCTATGGGTTGGGGACTGTATGGTTCCAATGGACAGTGATTCTGTGGGATGGGGACTGTGTGGTTCCAATGGACAGTGATTCTATGGGATGGGGACTGTATGGTTCCAGTGGACAGTGATTCTGTGGGATGGGGACTGTGTGGTTCCAATGGACAGTGATTCTATGGGATGGGGACTGTATGGTTCCAGTGGACAGTGATTCTGTGGGATGGGGACTGTGTGGTTCCAATGGACAGTGATTCTGTGGGTTGGGGACTGTATGGTTCCAATGGACAGTGATTCTATGGGTTGGGGACTGTATGGTTCCAATGGACAGTGATTCTGTGGGTTGGGGACTGCATGGTTCCAGTGGACAGTGATTCTATGGGTTGGGGACTGTATGGTTCCAGTGGACAGTGATTCTGTAGGATGGGTCTGTATGGTTCCAGTGGGCAGTGATTCTGTGGGATGGGGACTGTGTGGTTCCAGTGGACAGTGATTCTGTGGGATGGGGACTGTATGGTTCCAGTGGACAGTGATTCTGTAGGATGGGGACTGTATGGTTCCAGTGGACAGTGATTCTGTAGGATGGGGACTGTATGGTTCCAGTGGACAGTGATTCTGTAGGATGGGGACTGTATGGTTCCAGTGGACAGTGATTCTATGGGATGGGGACTGTATGGTTCCAGTGGACAGTGATTCTGCAGGATGGGGACTGTATGGTTCCAGTGGACAGTGATTCTATGGGATGGGGACTGTATGGTTCCAGTGGACAGTGATTCTATGGTAGGGGACTGTATGGTTCCAATGGACAGTGATTCTGTGGGATGGGGACTGTATGGTTCCAGTGGACAGTGATTCTGTGGGATGGGGACTGTATGGTTCCAATGGACAGTGATTCTATGGGATGGGGACTGTATGGTTCCAATGGACAGTGATTCTATGGGATGGGGACTGTATGGTTCCAATGGACAGTGATTCTATGGTAGGGGACTGTATGGTTCCAGTGGACAGTGATTCTATGGGATGGGGACTGTATGGTTCCAGTGGACAGTGATTCTATGGGATGGGGACTGTATGGTTCCAGTGGACAGTGATTCTATGGGATGGGGACTGTATGGTTCCAATGGACAGTGATTCTATGGGATGGGGACTGTATGGTTCCAGTGGACAGTGAATCTGTGGGATGGGGACTGTATGGTTCCAGTGGACAGTGATTCTATGGGATGGGGACTGTATGGTTCCAATGGACAGTGATTCTGTAGGATGGGGACTGTGTGGTTCCAGTGGGCAGTGATTCTATGGGATGGGGACTGTATGGTTCCAATGGACAGTGATTCTATGGGATGGGGACTGTATGGTTCCAATGGACAGTGCTTCTATGGGATGGGGACTGTATGGTTCCAGTGGACAGTGATTCTATGGGATGGGGACTGTATGGTTCCAATGGACAGTGATTCTGTGGGATGGGGACTGTATGGTTCCAATGGACAGTGATTCTATGGGATGGGGACTGTATGGTTCCAGTGGACAGTGATTCTGTGGGATGGGGACTGTGTGGTTCCAGTGGGCTGTGATTCTGTGGGATGGGGACTGTATGGTTCCAGTGGACAGTGATTCTATGGGATGGGGACTGTATGGTTCCAGTGGACAGTGATTCTGTGGGATGGGGACTGTATGGTTCCAATGGACAGTGATTCTGTGGGATGGGGACTGTGTGGTTCCAGTGGGCTGTGATTCTGTGGGATGGGGACTGTATGGTTCCAGTGGACAGTGATTCTGTGGGATGGGGACTGTGTGGTTCCAGTGGGCTGTGATTCTGTGGGATGGGGACTGTATGGTTCCAGTGGACAGTGATTCTATGGGATGGGGACTGTATGGTTCCAATGGACAGTGATTCTATGGGATGGGGACTGTATGGTTCCAGTGGACAGTGATTCTGTGGGATGGGGACTGTATGGTTCCAGTGGACAGTGATTCTGTGGGATGGGGACTGTATGGTTCCAATGGACAGTGATTCTGTGGGATGGGGACTGTATGGTTCCAGTGGACAGTGATTCTGTGGGATGGGGACTGGATGGTTCCAATGGACAGTGATTCTGTGGGATGGGGACTGTGTGGTTCCAATGGACAGTGATTCTGTGGGATGGGGACTGTTTGGTTCCAGTGGACAGTGATTCTATGGGATGGGGACTGTGTGGTTCCAGTGGACAGTGATTCTGTGGGATGGGGACTGTATGGTTCCAGTGGACAGTGATTCTGTGGGATGGGGACTGTATGGTTCCAATGGGCAGTGATTCTGTGGGATGGGGACTGTATGGTTCCAGTGGACAGTGATTCTATGGGATGGGGACTGTATGGTTCCAGTGGACAGTGATTCTATGGTAGGGGACTGTATGGTTCCAATGGACAGTGATTCTGTGGGATGGGGACTGTATGGTTCCAGTGGACAGTGATTCTGTGGGATGGGGACTGTATGGTTCCAATGGACAGTGATTCTATGGGATGGGGACTGTATGGTTCCAGTGGACAGTGATTCTGTGGGATGGGGACTGTATGGTTCCAGTGGACAGTGATTCTATGGGATGGGGACTGTATGGTTCCAATGGACAGTGATTCTGTAGGATGGGGACTGTGTGGTTCCAGTGGACAGTGATTCTATGGGATGGGGACTGTATGGTTCCAATGGACAGTGCTTCTATGGGATGGGGACTGTATGGTTCCAGTGGACAGTGATTCTGTGGGATGGGGACTGTGTGGTTCCAGTGGACAGTGATTCTATGGGATGGGGACTGTATGGTTCCAGTGGACAGTGATTCTATGGGATGGGGACTGTATGGTTCCAGTGGACAGTGATTCTGTAGGATGGGGACTGTATGGTTCCAATGGACAGTGATTCTGTGGGATGGGGACTGTGTGGTTCCAGTGGGCTGTGATTCTGTGGGATGGGGACTGTATGGTTCCAGTGGACAGTGATTCTGTGGGATGGGGACTGTGTGGTTCCAGTGGGCTGTGATTCTGTGGGATGGGGACTGTATGGTTCCAATGGACAGTGATTCTGTGGGATGGGGACTGTATGGTTCCAGTGGACAGTGATTCTGTGGGATGGGGACTGTATCGTTCCAGTGGACAGTGATTCTGTGGGATGGGGACTGTATCGTTCCAGTGGACAGTGATTCTGTAGGATGGGGACTGTATGGTTCCAATGGACAGTGATTCTGTGGGATGGGGACTGTATGGTTCCAGTGGACAGTGATTCTATGGGATGGGGACTGTATGGTTCCAATGGACAGTGATTCTATGGGATGGGGACTGTATGGTTCCAGTGGACAGGGATTCTGTGGGATGGGGACTGTGTGGTTCCAATGGACAGTGATTCTATGGGATGGGGACTGTATGGTTCCAATGGACAGTGATTCTGTGGGATGGGGACTGTATGGTTCCAGTGGGCAGTGATTCTATGGGATGGGGACTGTGTGGTTCCAGTGGACAGTGATTCTGTGGGATGGGGACTGTGTGGTTCCAGTGGACAGTGATTCTGTGGGATGGGGACTGTATGGTTCCAGTGGGCTGTGATTCTATGGGATGGGGACTGTATGGTTCCAGTGGGCAGTGATTCTATGGGATGGGGACTGTATGGTTCCAATGGGCAGTGATTCTATGGGATGGGGACTGTGTGGTTCCAGTGGACAGTGATTCTGTGGGATGGGGACTGTATGGTTCCAGTGGGCAGTGATTCTATGGGATGGGGACTGTATGGTTCCAGTGGACAGTGATTCTATGGGATGGGGACTGTGTGGTTCCAGTGGACAGTGATTCTATGGGATGGGGACTGTGTGGTTCCAGTGGACAGTGATTCTGTGGGATGGGGACTGTATGGTTCCAGTGGGCTGTGATTCTATGGGATGGGGACTGTGTGGTTCCAGTGGGCAGTGATTCTGTAGGATGGGGACTGTATGGTTCCAGAGGGCAGTGATTCTATGGGATGGGGACTGTATGGTTCCAGTGGGCAGTGATTCTGTGGGATGGGGTCTGTATGGTTCCAGTGGGCAGTGATGCTGTGGGATGGGGACTATATAGTTCCAGTGGGTTGTGATTCTATGGGATGGGGACTGTGTGGTTCCAGTGGGCAGTGATTCAGTGGGATGGGGACTGTATGTTTCCAGTGGGTTGTGATTCTATGGGATGGGGACTGTGTGGTTCCAGTGGGCAGTGATTCTATGGGATGGGGACTGTGTGGTTCCAGTGGGCAGTGATTCTGTGGGATGGGGACTGTATGGTTCCAGTGGACAGTGATTCTGTAGGATGGGGACTGTATGGTTCCAATGGGCAGTGATTCTATGGGATGGGGACTGTATGGTTCCAATGGGCAGTGATTCTATGGGATGGGGACTGTGTGGTTCCAGTGGGCAGTGATTCTGTGGGATGGGGACTGTATGGTTCCAGTGGGCAGTGATTCTATGGGATGGGGACTGTGTGGTTCCAATGGACAGTGATTCTGTGGGATGGGGACTGTATGGTAAAAGTGGACAGTGATTCTGTGGGATGGGGACTGTATGGTTCCAGTGGGCAGTGATTCTGTGGGATGGGGACTGTGTCGTTCCAGTGGGCAGTGATTCTGTGGGATGGGGACTGTATGGTTCCAGAGGGCAGTGATTCTATGGGATGGGGACTGTGTAGTTCCAATGGGCAGTGATTCTATGGGATGGGGACTGTATGGTTCCAGTGGGCAGTGATTCTGTAGGATGGGGACTGTATGGTTCCAGTGGGCAGTGATTCTTTGGGATGGGGACTGTGTGGTTCCAATGGACAGTGATTCTGTAGGATGGGGACTGTATGGTTCCAGTGGACAGTGATTCTGTGGGATGTGGACTGTGTGGTTCCAATGGACAGTGATTCTGTGGGATGGGGACTGTATGGTTCCAGTGGGCAGTGATTCTATGGGATGGGGACTGTGTGGTTCCAGTGGACAGTGATTCTGTGGGATGGGGACTGTATGGTTCCAGTGGACAGTGATTCTGTGGGATGGGGACTGTGTGGTTCCAATGGACAGTGATTCTGTCGGATGGGGATTGTGTGGCTCCGGTGGGCAGTGATTCTATGGGATGGGGACTGTATGATTCCAGTGGACAGTGATTCTATGGGATGGGGACTGTATGGTTCCAGTGGGCAGTGATTCTGTGGGATGGGGACTGTATGGTTCCAGTGGACAGTGATTCTATGGGATGGGGACTGTGTGGTTCCAATGGACAGTGATTCTATGGGATGGGGACTGTGTGGTTCCAATGGACAGTGATTCTATGGGATGGGGACTGTGTGGTTCCAGTGGATAGTGATTCTGTGGGATGGGGACTGTGTGGTTCCAGTGGACAGTGATTCTGTGGGATGGGGACTGTATGGTTCCAGTGGGCTGTGATTCTATGGGATGGGGACTGTATGGTTCCAGTGGGCAGTGATTCTATGGGATGGGGACTGTATGGTTCCAATGGGCAGTGATTCTATGGGATGGGGACTGTGTGGTTCCAGTGGACAGTGATTCTGTGGGATGGGGACTGTATGGTTCCAGTGGGCAGTGATTCTATGGGATGGGGACTGTATGGTTCCAGTGGACAGTGATTCTATGGGATGGGGACTGTGTGGTTCCAGTGGACAGTGATTCTATGGGATGGGGACTGTGTGGTTCCAGTGGACAGTGATTCTGTGGGATGGGGACTGTATGGTTCCAGTGGGCTGTGATTCTATGGGATGGGGACTGTGTGGTTCCAGTGGGCAGTGATTCTGTAGGATGGGGACTGTATGGTTCCAGAGGGCAGTGATTCTATGGGATGGGGACTGTATGGTTCCAGTGGGCAGTGATTCTGTGGGATGGGGTCTGTATGGTTCCAGTGGGCAGTGATGCTGTGGGATGGGGACTATATAGTTCCAGTGGGTTGTGATTCTATGGGATGGGGACTGTGTGGTTCCAGTGGGCAGTGATTCAGTGGGATGGGGACTGTATGTTTCCAGTGGGTTGTGATTCTATGGGATGGGGACTGTGTGGTTCCAGTGGGCAGTGATTCTATGGGATGGGGACTGTGTGTTTCCTGTGGGCAGTGATTCTGTGGGATGGGGACTGTATGGTTCCAGTGGACAGTGATTCTGTAGGATGGGGACTGTATGGTTCCAATGGGCAGTGATTCTATGGGATGGGGACTGTATGGTTCCAATGGGCAGTGATTCTATGGGATGGGGACTGTGTGGTTCCAGTGGGCAGTGATTCTGTGGGATGGGGACTGTATGGTTCCAGTGGGCAGTGATTCTATGGGATGGGGACTGTGTGGTTCCAATGGACAGTGATTCTGTGGGATGGGGACTGTATGGTAAAAGTGGACAGTGATTCTGTGGGATGGGGACTGTATGGTTCCAGTGGGCAGTGATTCTGTGGGATGGGGACTGTGTCGTTCCAGTGGGCAGTGATTCTGTGGGATGGGGACTGTATGGTTCCAGAGGGCAGTGATTCTATGGGATGGGGACTGTGTAGTTCCAATGGGCAGTGATTCTATGGGATGGGGACTGTATGGTTCCAGTGGGCAGTGATTCTGTAGGATGGGGACTGTATGGTTCCAGTGGGCAGTGATTCTTTGGGATGGGGACTGTGTGGTTCCAATGGACAGTGATTCTGTAGGATGGGGACTGTATGGTTCCAGTGGACAGTGATTCTGTGGGATGTGGACTGTGTGGTTCCAATGGACAGTGATTCTGTGGGATGGGGACTGTATGGTTCCAGTGGGCAGTGATTCTATGGGATGGGGACTGTGTGGTTCCAGTGGACAGTGATTCTGTGGGATGGGGACTGTATGGTTCCAGTGGACAGTGATTCTGTGGGATGGGGACTGTGTGGTTCCAATGGACAGTGATTCTGTCGGATGGGGATTGTGTGGCTCCGGTGGGCAGTGATTCTATGGGATGGGGACTGTATGATTCCAGTGGACAGTGATTCTATGGGATGGGGACTGTATGGTTCCAGTGGGCAGTGATTCTGTGGGATGGGGACTGTATGGTTCCAGTGGACAGTGATTCTATGGGATGGGGACTGTGTGGTTCCAATGGACAGTGATTCTATGGGATGGGGACTGTGTGGTTCCAATGGACAGTGATTCTATGGGATGGGGACTGTATCGTTCCAGTGGGCAGTGATTCTGTGGGATGGGGACTGTTTGGTTCCAGTGGACAGTGATTCTATGGGATGGGGACTGTGTGGTTCCAGTGGGCTGTGATTCTGTGGGATGGGGACTGTATGGTTCCAATGGACAGTGATTCTGTAGGATGGGGATTGTAGGGTTCCAGTGGACAGTGATTCCATGGGATGGGGACTGTATGGTTCCAATGGACAGTGATTCTATGGGATGGGGACTGTATGGTTCCAATGGACAGTGATTCTATGGGATGGGGACTGTGTGGTTCCAATGGACAGTGATTCCATGGGATGGGGACTGTGTGGTTCCAGTGGGCTGTGATTCTGTGGGATGGGGACTGTATGGTTCCAATGGACAGTGATTCTATGGGATGGGGACTGTATGGTTCCAGTGGGCAGTGATTCTGTGGGATGGGGACTGTATGGTTCCAATGGACAGTGATTCTGTAGGATGGGGATTGTGGGGTTCCAGTGGACAGTGATTCCATGGGATGGGGACTGTATGGTTCCAATGGACAGTGATTCTATGGGATGGGGACTGTATGGTTCCAATGGACAGTGATTCTATGGGATGGGGACTGTGTGGTTCCAGTGGACAGTGATTCTATGGGATGGGGACTGTATGGTTCCAGTGGACAGTGATTCTATGGGATGGGGACTGTGTGGTTCCAATGGACAGTGATTCTCTGGGATAGGGACTGTATGGTTCCAGTGGACAGTGATTCTATGGGATGGGGACTGTATGTTTCCAGTGGACAGTGATTCTATGGGATGGGGACTGTGTGGTTCCAGTGGACAGTGATTCTATGGGATGGGGACTGTGTGGTTCCAGTGGACAGTGATTCTATGGGATGGGGACTGTATGGTTCCAGTGGGCAGTGATTCTGTAGGATGGGGACTGTGTGGTTCCAGTGGGCAGTGATTCTGTAGGATGGGGACTGTTTGGTTCCAGTGGGCAGTGATTCTATGGGATGGGGACTGTATGGTTCCAGTGGACAGTGATTCTATGGGATGGGGACTGTATGGTTCCAGTGGGCAGTGATTCTATGGGATGGGGACTGTATGGTTCCAGTGGGCAGTGATTCTGTAGGATGGGGACTGTATGGTTCCAGTGGGCAGTGATTCTATGGGATGGGGACTGTGTGGTTCCAATGGACAGTGATTCTATGGGATGGGGACTGTATGGTTCCAATGGACAGTGAATCTATGGGATGGGGACTGTATGGTTCCAATGGGCAGTGATTCTTTGGGATGGGGACTGTATGGTTCCAATGGGCAGTGATTCTGTGGGATGGGGACTGTATGGTTCCAATGGGCAGTGATTCTGTGGGATGTGGACTGTATGGTTCCAATGGACAGTGAATCTATGGGATGGGGACTGTATGGTTCCAATGGGCAGTGATTCTTTGGGATGGGGACTGTATGGTTCCAATGGGCAGTGATTCTGTGGGATGTGGACTGTATGGTTGCAGTGGACAGTGATTCTATGGGATGTGGACTGTATGGTTCCAGTGGACAGTGATTCTATGGGATGGGGAATGTATGGTTCCAATGGACAGTGATTCTATGGGATGGGGACTGTTTGGTTCCACTGGACAGTGATTCTGTAGGATGGGGACTGTATGGTTCCAGTGGACAGTGATTCTATGGGATGGGGACTGTATGGTTCCAGTGGACATTGATTCTGTGGGATGGGGACTGTGTGGTTCCAGTGGACAGTGATTCTGCGGTATGGGGACTGTATGGTTCCAGTGGGCAGTGATTCTATGGGATGGGGACTGTGTGGTTCCAGTGCACAGTGATTCTGTGGGATGGGGACTGTGTGGTTCCAGTGGACAGTGATTCTGTGGGATGGGGACTGTATGGTTCCAGTGGGCAATGATTCTATGGGATGGGGACTGTGTGGTTCCAGTGGACAGTGATTCTGTGGGATGGAGACTGTATGGTTCCAGTGGGCAGTGATTCTATGGGATGGGGACTGTGTAGTTCCAGTGGACAGTGATTCTGTGGGATGGGGACTGTATGGTTCCAGTGGGCTGTGATTCTACAGGATGGGGACTGTATGGTTCCAGTGGGCAGTGATTCTATGGGATGGGGACTGTATGGTTCCAATGGGCAGTGATTCTATGGGATGGGGACTGTATGGTTCCAATGGGCAGTGATTCTATGGGATGGGGACTGTATGGTTCCAGTGGACAGTGATTCTATGGGATGGGGACTGTGTGGTTCCAGTGGACAGTGATTCTGTGGGATGGGGACTGTATGGTTCCAGTGGGCAGTGATTCTATGGGATGGGGACTGTATGGTTCCAGTGGACAGTGATTCTATGGGATGGGGACTGTGTGGTTCCAGTGGACAGTGATTCTATGGGATGGGGACTGTGTGGTTCCAGTGGACAGTGATTCTGTGGGATGGGGACTGTATGGTTCCAGTGGGCTGTGATTCTATGGGATGGGGACTGTGTGGTTCCAGTGGGCAGTGATTCTGTGGGATGGGGACTGTATGGTTCCAGTGGGCAGTGATTCTATGGGATGGGGACTGTATGGTTCCAGTGGGCAGTGATTCTGTGGGATGGGGTCTGTCTGGTTCCAGTGGGCAGTGATGCTGTGGGATGGGGACTGTATGGTTCCAGTGGACAGTGATTCTATGGGATGGGGACTGTGTGGTTCCAATGGACAGTGATTCTGTAGGATGGGGACTGTATGGTTCCAGTGGACAGTGATTCTATGGGATGGGGAATGTATGGTGCCAGTGGGCAGTGATTCTATGGGATGGGGACTGTGTGGTTCCAATGGACAGTGATTCCATGGGATGGGGACTGTATGGTTCCAATAGACTGTGATTCCATGGGATGGGGACTGTATGGTTCCAGTGGACAGAGATTCTGTGGGATGGGGACTGTATGGTTCCAGTGGGCAGTGATTCTATGGGATGGGGTCTGTATGGTTCCAGTGGGCAGTGATTCTATGGGATGGGGACTGTGTGGTTCCAATGGACAGTGATTCTGTAGGATGGGGACTGTATGGGTCCAGTGGACAGTGATTCTATGGGATGGGGACTGTATGGTTCCAGTGGGCAGTGATTCTATGGGATGGGGACTGTATGGTTCCAGTGGGCAGTGATTCTATGGGATGGGGACTGTGTGGTTCCAATGGACAGTGATTCCATGGGATGACGACTGTATGGTTCCAGTGTCCAGTGATTCTATGGGATGGGGACTGTGTGGTTCCAATGGACAGTGATTCTGTAGGATGGGGACTGTGTGGTTCCAGTGGACAGTGATTCGATGGGATGGGGACTGTGTGGTTCCAGTGGACAGTGATTCTGTGGGATGGGGACTGTGTGGTTCCAGTGGGCTGTGATTCTGTGGGATGGGGACTGTATGGTTCCAGTGGACAGTGATTCCATGGGATGGGGACTGTGTGGTTCCAGTGGGCTGTGATTCTGTGGGATGGGGACTGTTTGGTTCCAGTGGACAGTGATTCTATGGGATGGGGACTGTACTGTTCCAGTGGCCAGTGAAACTATGGGATGGGGACTGTGTGGTTCCAGTGGGCTGTGATTCTGTGGGATGGGGACTGTATGGTTCCAGTGGACAGTGATTCTATGGGATGGGGACTGTATGGTTCCAGTGGACAGTGATTCTATGGGATGGGGACTGTGTGGTTCCAGTGGACAGTGTTTCTATGGGATGGGGACTGTATGGTTCCGGTGGACAGTGATTCTGTGGGATGGGGACTGTATTGTTCCAGTGGGCAGTGATTCTATGGGATGGGGACTGTATGGTTCCAGTGGACAGTGATTCTATGGGATGGGGACTGTGTGGTTCCAGTGGACAGTGTTTCTATGGGATGGGGACTGTATGGTTCCAATGGACAGTGATTCTGTAGGATGGGGATTGTAGGGTTCCAGTGGACAGTGATTCTGTGGGATGGGGACTGTATGGTTCCGGTGGACAGTGATTCTGTGGGATGGCGACTTTGTGGTTCCAATGGGCAGTGATTCTATGGGATGGCGACTGTATGGTTCCAGTGGGCAGTGATTCTATGGGATGGGGACTGTATGGTTCCAGTGGGCAGTGATTCTATGGGATGGGGACTGTATGGTTCCAGTGGGCAGCGATTCTGTAGGATGGGGACTGTATGGTTCCAGTGGGCAGTGATTCTATGGGATGGGGACTGTATGGTTCCAATGGGCAGTGATTCTGTAGGATGGGGACTGTATGGTTCCAGTGGGCAGTGATTCTATGGGATGGCGACTGTATGGTTCCAGTGGGCAGTGATTCTATGGGATGGGGACTGTATGGTTCCAGTGGGCAGCGATTCTGTAGGATGGGGACTGTATGGTTCCAGTGGGCAGTGATTCTATGGGATGGCGACTGTATGGTTCCAGTGGGCAGTGATTCTATGGGATGGGGACTGTATGGTTCCAGTGGGCAGCGATTCTGTAGGATGGGGACTGTATGGTTCCAGTGGGCAGTGATTCTATGGGATGGGGACTGTCTGGTTCCAGTGGCAGTGATTCTGTGGGATGGGGACTGTATGGTTCCAATGGGCAATGATTCTGTGGGATGGCGACTGTCTGATTCCAGTGGGCAATGATTCTGTAGGATGGGGACTGTATGGTTCCAGTGGGCAGTGATTCTGTGGGATGGGGACTGTCTGGTTCCAGTGGACAGTGATTCTATGGGATGGGGACTGTATGGTTCCAATGGGCAGTGATTCTGTGGGATGGGGACTGTATGGTTCCAGTGGGCAGTGATTCTATGGGATGGGGACTGTATGGTTCCAGTGGGCAGTGAAACTATGGGATGGGGACTGTGTGGTTCCAATGGACAGTGATTCTATGGGATGGGGACAGTATGATTCCAATGGACTGTGATTCTGTAGGATGTGGACTGTATGGTTCCAGTGGACAGTGATTCTATGGGATGGGGAATGTCTGGTTCCAGTGGACAGTGATTCTATGGGATGTGGACTGTGTGGTTCCAGTGGACAGTGATTCTGTAGGATGGGGACTGTATGGTTCCAGTGGACAGTGATTCTATGGGATGGGGACTGTATGGTTCCAGTGGACAGTGTTTCTATGGGATGGGGACTGTATGGTTCCAATGGACAGTGATTCTGTGGGATGGGGACTGTATGGTTCCAATGGGCAGTGATTCTGTGGGATGGGGATTGTAGGGTTCCAGTGGGCAGTGATTCTATGGGATGGGGATTGTAGGGTTCCAGTGGGCAGTGATTCTATGGGATGGGGACTGTATGGTTCCAATGGACAGTGATTCTATGGGATGGGGACTGTGTGGTTCCAATGGACAGTGATTCTATGGGATGGGGACTGTGTGGTTCCAGTGGGCTGTGATTCTGTGGGATGGGGACTGTATGGTTCCAGTGGGCAGTGATTCTATGGGATGGGGATTGTAGGGTTCCAGTGGGCAGTGATTCTATGGGATGGGGACTGTATGGTTCCAATGGACAGTGATTCTATGGGATGGGGACTGTGTGGTTCCAATGGACAGTGATTCTATGGGATGGGGACTGTGTGGTTCCAGTGGGCTGTGATTCTGTGGGATGGGGACTGTATGGTTCCAGTGGACAGTGATTCTATGGGATGGGGACTGTATGGTTCCAGTGGGCAGTGATTCTGTGGGATGGGGACTGTGTGGTTCCAGTGGGCTGTGATTCTGTGGGATGGGGACTGCATGGTTCCAGTGGACAGTGATTCTATGGGATGGGGACTGTGTGGTTCCAATGGACAGTGATTCTATGGGATGGGGACTGTGTGGTTCCAGTGGACCGTGATTCTATGGGATGGGGACTGTGTGGTTCCAGTGGACAGTGATTCTTTGGGATGGGGACTGTATGGTTCCAGTGGACAGTGATTCTATGGGATGGGGACTGTGTGGTTCCAATGGACAGTGATTCTATGGGATGGGGACTGTATGGATCCAGTGGGCAGTGATTCTGTGGGATGGGGACTCTGTGGATCCAGTGGGCAGTGATTCTGTGGGATGGGGACTGTATGGTTCCAATGGGCAGTGATTCTGTGGGATGGGGACTGTATGGATCCAGTGGGCAGTGATTCTATGGGATGGGGACTGTATGGTTCCAATGGGCAGTGATTCTGTGGGATGGGGACTGTATGGTTCCAGTGGGCAGTGATTCTGTAGGATGGGGACTGTATGGTTCCAATGGGCAGTGATTCTGTGGGATGGGGACTGTATGGTTCCAGTGGGCAGTGATTCTGTAGGATGGGGACTGTATGGTTCCAGTGGGCAGTGATTCTGTGGGATGGGGACTGTATGGTTCCAGTGGACAGTGATTCTATGGGATGGGGATTGTGTGGTTCCAGTGGGCAGTGATTCAGTGGGATGTGGACTGTATGGTTCCAGTGGGCAGTGATTCTATGGGATGGGGACTGTATGGTTCCAGTGGGCAGTGATTCTATGGGATGGGGACTGTATCGTTCCAGTGGACAGTGATTCTATGGGATGGGGACTGTATGGTTCCAATGGACAGTGATTCTCTGGGATGGGGATTGTCTGGTTCCAGTGGACAGTGATTCTATGGGATGGGGACTGTATGGTTCCAGTGGACAGTGATTCTATGGGATGGGGACTGTATCGTTCCAGTGGACAGTGATTCTATGGGATGGGGATTGTCTGGTTCCAGTGGACAGTGATTCTCTGGGATGGGGACTGTGTGGTTCCAGTGGGCTGTGATTCTATGGGATGGGGACTGTATGGTTCCAGTGGGCAGTGATTCTATGGGATGGGGACTGTATGGTTCCAGTGGGCAGTGATTCTATGGGATGGGGACTGTGTTGTTCCAATGGACAGTGATTCTGTGGGTTGGGGACTGTGTGGTTCCAATGGACTGTGATTCTGTAGGATGTGGACTGTATGGTTCCAGTGGACAGTGAATCTGTAGGATGGGGACTGTATGGTTCCAGTGGACAGTGATTCTGTAGGACGGGGACTGTATGGTTCCAGTGGACAGTGATTCTATGGGATGGGGACTGTTTGGTTCCAATGGACTGTGATTCTGTAGGATGTGGACTGTATGGTTCCAGTGGACAGTGAATCTGTAGGACGGGGACTGTATGGTTCCAGTGGACAGTGATTCTATGGGATGGGGACTGCATGGTTCCAGTGGACAGTGTTTCTATGGGATGGGGACTGTATGGTTCCAATGGACAGCGATTCTGTAGGATGGGGACTGTGTGGTTCCAATGGACAGTGATTCTATGGGATGGGGACTGTATGGTTCCAGTGGACAGTGATTCTATGGGATGGGGACTGTATCGTTCCAGTGGACAGTGATTCTATGGGATGGGGACTGTATGGTTCCAGTGGACAGTGATTCTATGGGATGGGGACTGTATGGTTCCAGTGGGCAGTGATTCTGTAGGATGGGGACTGTATGGTTCCAGTGGGCAGTGATTCTATGGGATGGGGACTGTGTGGTTCCAATGGACAGTGATTCTATGGGATGGGGACTGTGTGGTTCCAGTGGGCTGTGATTCTGTGGGATGGGGACTGTATGGTTCCAGTGGACAGTGATTCTGTGGGATGGGGACTGTGTGGTTCCAATGGGCAGTGATTCTGTGGGATGGGGACTGTATGGTTCCAGTGGACAGTGATTATATGGGATGGGGACTGTATTGTTCCAGTGGACAGTGATTCTATGGGATGGGGACTGTGTGGTTCCAATGGACAGTGATTCTATGGGATGGGGACTGTATGGTTCCAGTGGACAGTGATTCTATGGGATGGGGACTGTATGGTTCCAATGCACAGTGATTCTATGGGATGGGGACTGTATGGTTCCAGTGGGCAGTGATTCTGTAGGATGGGGACTGTATGGTTCCAGTGGGCAGTGATTCTATGGGATGTGGTCTGTGTGGTTCCAGTGGGCAGTGATTCTATGGGATGGGGACTGTATGGTTCCAGTGGACAGTGATTCTATGGGATGGGGACTGTGTGGATCCTGTGGGCAGTGATTCTATGGGATGGGGACTGTATGGTTCCAGTGGACAGTAATTCTATGGGATGGGGACTGTATGGATCCAATGGGCATTGATTCTATGGGTTGGGGACTGTGTGGTTCCAGTGGACAGTGATTCTGTGGGATGGGGACTGTGTGGTTCCAGTGGACAGTGATTCTGTGGGATGGGGACTGTGTGGTTCCAGTGGGCTGTGATTCTGTGGGATGGGGACTGTATGGTTCCAGTGGACAGTGATTCTATGGGATGGGGACTGTATGGTTCCAGTGGGCAGTGATTCTGTAGGATGGGGACTGTATGGTTCCAGTGGACAATGATTCTATGGGATGGGGACTGTATGGTTCCAGTGGGCAGTGATTCTGTAGGATGGGGACTGTATGGTTCCAGTGGGCAGTGATTCTGTGGGATGGGGAATGTATGGTTCCAGTGGGCAGTGATTCTGTGGGATGGGGACTGTATGGTTCCAGTGGACAGTGATTCTATGGGATGGGGACTGTGTGGTTCCAATGGACAGTGATTCTGTGGGATGGGGACTGTATGGTTCCAGTGGGCAGTGATTCTGTAGGATGGGGACTGTGTGGTTCCAATGGACAGTGATTCTGTGGGATGGGGACTGTATGGTTCCAGTGGGCAGTGATTTTGTGGGATGGGGACTGTGTGGTTCCAATGGACAGTGATTCTGTGGGATGGGGACTGTATGGTTCCAGTGGGCAGTGATTCTGTAGGATGGGGACTGTATGGTTCCAGTGGGCAGTGATTCTGTGGGATGGGGACTGTATGGTTCCAATGGGCAGTGATTCTGTGGGATGGGGACTGTGTGGTTCCAGTGGGCAGTGATTCTGTGGGATGGGGACTGTATGGTTCCAATGGGCAGTGATTCTGTAGGATGGGGACTGTATGGTTCCAGTGGACAGTGATTCTGTAGGATGGGGACTGTATGGTTCCAGTGGGCAGTGATTCTGTAGGATGGGGACTGTGTGGTTCCAGTGGGCAGTGATTCTGTGGGATGGGGACTGTATGGTTCCAGTGGGCAGTGATTCTGTGGGATGGGGACTGTATGGTTCCAATGGGCAGTGATTCTGTAGGATGGGGACTGTATGGTTCCAGTGGGCAGTGATTCTGTAGGATGGGGACTGTATGGTTCCAGTGGGCAGTGATTCTGTAGGATGGGGACTGTATGGTTCCAGTGGGCAGTGATTCTGTAAGGTGGGGACTGTATGGTTCCTGTGGGCAGTGATTCTGTGGGATGGGGACTGTATGGTTCCAGTGGACAGTGATTCTATGAGATGGGGACTGTATGGTTCCAGTGGGCAGTGATTCTGTAGGATGGGGACTGTATGGTTCCAGTGGGCAGTGATTCTGTGGGATGGGGAATGTATGGTTCCAGTGGGCAGTGATTCTGTGGGATGGGGACTGTATGGTTCCAGTGGACAGTCATTCTGTGGGATGGGGACTGTATGGTTCCAGTGGGCAGTGATTCTGTGGGATGGGGACTGTATGGTTCCAGTGGGCAGTGATTCTGTGGAATGGGGACTGTATGGTTCCAATGGACAGTGATTCTGTAGGATGGGGACTGTATGGTTCCAGTGGACAGTGATTCTGTAGGATGGGGACTGTATGGTTCCAATGGACAGTGATTCTGTGGGATGGGGACTGTGTGGTTCCAGTGGGCAGTGATTCTGTGGGATGGGGACTGTATGGTTCCAGTGGGCAGTGATTCTGTGGGATGGGGACTGTATGGTTCCAGTGGGCAGTGATTAGATTTTTGAGTCAGTGTTTCAGTGCTCCCTCATCACTGCAGTGATGTGTCATCTTCCTCATTGATGTGTTCAAGTAGTTGATGAAGTGAGAATTGAGTCCGCGTCCTTGACTCACAGGTGAGAACGCTAACCACTGACATAAAATTACACAACAATCAGTTGTGATATTGTAAAAGCATTTCCCTGCCTCTCTGCCATTACAGTTCCATTCAGTTTCATTCTCCATTACATCTGCATCTGATATAATATCACCACCCGGACTCTGCCAGATCATTAGCACAGTACGTTATACCCCTTGAGAGAGTCCAGCAGTCAGCAACAAATCTTCCCAATATCAGCAATTTAAAAGTTACTAGGAATAAATAATGAAGTTGGGCTGGTTCTCTGTGAAGAGAATGGTAATCAGAGATGACATAACTGAAGTTTTTAGGATTATTATTAACAATGCTGGATCAGCGAAATAACTTACAGTGAAGGTTCAAATCCCACAGGTTAAAATTAGCACTAAGAAGATATGTCAGTTAAAACTCTTTCATCAAAGGCTCACCACCACCTTCTCGAGGGCAATTAGGGATGGGCAACAAATGCCGGCCTCGCCAGCGACGCCCACATCCCATGAACAAATAAAAAAAACTCAAACTGTGAAACAACAACAACAACTTGCACTTATTTCGTGCCTTTAACGTAGTAAAACGTCCCAGGGAGCTTCACAGGAACGATTATCAAACAAAATTTGATGCCGAGCCACATAAGGAGATATTAGGACAGGTGACCAAAAGCTTGATCAAAGAGGTAGATTTTAAGGAGCATCTTACAATCATAGAAAGATTACAGCACGGACGGAGGCTATTCGGGCCATCGAGCCCGTGCCGGCGCTCTGCAAGAGCAATCCAGATAGTCCCACTCCCCCGCCGTATCCCCATAGCCCTACAATTTTTTTCCTTTAAAGTACTTATCCAGTTCCCTTTTGAAGGCCATGATTGAATCTGCCTCCACCACCCCCTCGGGCAGTGCTTTCCAGATCCTAACCACTCGCTGTGTAAAAAAGTTTTTCTTCATGTCACCTTTGGTTCTTTTGCCAATCACCTTAAATCTATGTCCTCTGGTTCTTGACCCTTCCACCAATGGGAACAGTTTCTCTCTATCTATTCTGTCTAGACCCTTCATGAAAATTTCACATCGGTATTTACGGTTGAGAAAGGCATGGATGTTAGGGAACTTGGGGAAATAAATAGTGATGTCTTGAGGAGTGTACATATTACAGAGAGGGAGGTGCTGGAAGTCTTAACGCGCATCAAGGTAGATAAATCTCCGGGACCTGATGAAATGTATCCCAGGACGTTATGGGAGGTGAGGGAGGAAATTGCGGGTCCCCTAACAGAGATATTTGAATCATCGACAGCTACAGGTGAGGTGCCTGAAGATTGGAGGGTAGCAAATGTTGTGCCTTTGTTTAAGAAGGGTGGCAGGGAAAAGCCTGGGAACTACAGACCGGTGAGCCTGACATCTGTAGTGGGTAAGTTGTTAGAGGGTATTCTGAGAGACAGGATCTACAGGCATTTGGAGAGGCAGGGACTGATTAGGAACAGTCAGCATGGTTTTGTGAGAGGAAAATCATGTCTCACGAATTTGATTGAGTTTTTTGAAGGGGTAACCAAGAAGATAGATGAGGGCTGTGCAGTAGACGTGGTCTACATGGACTTTAGCAAAGCCTTTGACAAGGTACCGCATGGTAGGTTGTTACGTAAGGTTAAATCTCACGGGATCCAAGGTGAGGTAGCCAATTGGATACAAAATTGGCTTGACGACAGAAGACAGAGGGTGATTGTAGAGGGTTGTTTTTCAAACTGGAGGCCCGTGACCAGCGGTGTGCCTCAGGGATCGGTGCTGGGTCCGCTGTTATTTGTTATTTATATTAATGATTTGGATGAGAATTTAGGAGGAATGGTTAGTAAGTTTGCAGATGACACGAAGATTGGTGGCATTGTGGACAGAATCATAGAATCATAGAAGTTACAACATGGAAACAGGCCCTTCGGCCCAACATGTCCATGTCGCCCAGTTTATACCACTAAGCTAGTCCCAATTTCCTGCACTTGGCCCATATCCCTCTATACCCATCTTACCCATGTAACTGTCCAAATGCTTTTTAAAAGACAAAATTGTACCCGCCTCTGCTACTGCCTCTGGCAGCTCGTTCCAGACACTCACCACCCTTTGAGTGAAAAAATTGCCCCTCTGGACCCTTTTGTATCTCTCCCCTCTCACCTTAAATCTATGCCCCCTCGTTATAGACTCCCCTACCTTTGGGAAAAGATTTTGACTATCTACCTTATCTATGCCCCTCATTATTTTATAGACTTCTATAAGATCACCCCTAAACCTCCTACTCTCCACTGGCCCAATTTATCAAGATCCCGTTGCAATCCTAGATAACCTTCTTCACTGTCCACAATGCCACCAATCTTGGTGTCATCTGCAAACTTACCAACCATGCCTCCTAAATTCTCATCCAAATCATTAATATAAATAACAAATAACAGCGGACCCAGCACCGATCCCTGAGGCACACCGCTGGACACAGGCATCCAGTTTGAAAAACAACCCTCTACAACCACCCTCTGTCTTCTGTCGTCAAGCCAATTTTGTATCCAATTGGCTACCTCACCTTGGATCCCATGAGATTTAACAGTGAAGAAGGTTATCTAGGATTGCAACGGGATCTTGATAAATTGGGCCATTGGGCCGATGAATGGCAGATGGAGTTTAATTTAGATAAATGTGAGGTGATGCATTTTGGTAGATCGAATCGGGCCAGGACCTACTCCGTTAATGGTAGGGCGTTGGGGAGAGTTATAGAACAAAGAGATCTCGGAGTACAGGTTCATAGCTCCTTGAAAGTGGAGTCACAGGTGGATAGGGTGGTGAAGAAGGCATTCGGCATGCTTGGTTTCATTGGTCAGAACATTGAATACAGGAGTTGGGATGTCTTGTTGAAGTTGTAGAAGACATTAGTAAGGCCACACTTGGAATACTGTGTACAGTTCTGGTCACCCTACTATAGAAAGGATATTATTAAACTAGAAAGAGTGCAAAAAAGATTTACTAGGATGCTACCGGGACTTGATGGTTTGACTTATAGGGAGAGGTTAGATAGACTGGGACTTTTTTCCCTGGAGAGTAGGAGGTTTAGGGGTGATCTTATAGAAGTCTATAAAATAATGAGGGGCATAGATAAGGTAGATAGTCAAAATCCTTTCCCAAAGGTAGGGGAGTCTATAACGAGGGGGCATAGATTTAAGGTGAGAGGGGAGAGATACAAAAGGGTCCAGAGGGGCAATTCTTTCACTCAAAGGGTGGTGAGTGTCTGGAACGAGCTGCCAGAGGCAGTAGTAGAGGCGGGTACAATTTTGTCTTTTAAAAAGCATTTGGACAGTTACATGGGTAAGATGGGTATAGAGGGATATGGGCCAAGTGCAGGGAAATGGGACTAGCTTAATGGTATAAACTGGGCGACATGGACATGTTGGGCCGAAGGACCTGTTTCCATGTTGTAAACTTCTATGATTCTATGATTCTACCCCTGTGCTCGCTGACCAACATTCCCGGTCTGGGAACGCCTCGATTTTAAAATTCTCACCCTTGTTTTCAAATCCCTCTATGACCTCGCCCCTCCATATTTCTGTAACCTCCTCCAGCCCTAGAACCCTCCGAGATCTCTGCACTCCTCCAATTCTGGCTTTTTTCCACATCCCCGATTTTAATCGCTCCACCATTGGCGGCCGTGCCTTCAGCTGCCTGGGCCCTAAGCTCTGGAATTCCCTCCCTAAACCTCTCCGCCTCTCTCTCTCCTCTTTTAAGATGCTTCTTAAAACCTCCCTCTTTGACCAAGCTTTTGGTCACCTGTCCTAATATCTCCTTATGTGGCTCGGTGTCAAATTTTATTTGCTAATTGCTCCTGTGAAGCACCATGGGATGTTTTACCACTTTAAAGGCGCTATATCAATGCAAGTTGTTGTAATTGTGGTTTGTCCCTGTTTATCCCAGTGTTTTATCTACTCTGTTTGATTTTGTTCCAGATCTCGGCTCCATCGGCAGTCAGTGCCTCCTGGGCACACAAACCTTCTTCTCATCTACCAATCTGAAAGGCCAGAAGCATGAGTTAAATAATTTGTGGTAATGGATTCCATATTTTACTAACCCGTCGGATGAAATTTCCCTCCTTACGTTTTCCTTTGTGATTCAGCCTCCACGTTTGTGCTCATCTCATTGTGTGGTTTCTGACCCCTCTCCTGCAGGTCGTGACACATCCAGCAATTGAGTAAACAGGAGCGAGGAGTCTGGACATACTGTCTGGGAATCAAACAACAGGCAGGGAACAACAAGGAAAGAAAATGTTCCCATCAGATTCTGGGGGAGAATTTCAACTCACGGCCGTCCATTTCGTCCCTGAAAAGTGGGCAGCCAGGAGTAGAAAATCGGGGGACCACCTCATCCATCCCATTGACGCCCAAAGCCCCCCTGAAGCCATATTCAGGCAGGACTGTAGACGGGGGGCCTGAAACAGGCGTAAGGCTGTTTAACTACACAAATTGGGATCCTGCGCTGGGAAAACCCCAATCAAAAATTCAGGTACAAATGGGTGGAGCTTGATCCATTCTTGCTCCACCTCGTTGCACCTGTCCTGAGCAGCCGAACCAGCGGGCTAACCTTAAAGGGACCGCTGTAGGTCGCTCAAAAAACGGTGACTAAACTTTTCCAAAGTTATATTTTTGAGGAACAAGAAGGAGGCAGAGTGCTCCTCCTGGGTCCCCAAAAGTATTGTGGGCCGCTGCAGGCCTGGGCTTGCCCCCTCAGCATTGCCTCTCCCACCCTCCCTCCACTGCCCACCCCTCCCCCGCACAAGAAATCATCAGGCCCCGATCGGCGAGCTGCACCGGGATGCACATTTGACGCCGGCATCTCACCACTTCCATTCAGATGAGGCCCGATGCCGCATTTGGCCCGAGCCTCAGGCTTGCACCGAGCCAGCTGCAGAAATCATTCCACTGACACCGCCCCTTTTGGGCGCAAGTCCAACTTATCACCACTCATCCATAAAATAGCAGCCAACTGAGACCTGAGCGGTTTACCTGACTGTGAATTCCTTCTCAATGAGATGTTTGGACCTGTGGCATTCTCGAGCAGAACATGAAGAGGCAGAGTTACAGAAATGTACAGGAGCACAGGACTGTCCAATATTGTTCCCCTCCCAAATAGAAATACAAATCCAAGAAAGGCTTGAACAATTGGGCCTTTTTTCATTAGAACAATGCAGATTACAGGATGATCGGATAGAAATATTTAAAATTTTGAAAGGTGGGGACAGAGTTGACAGAAGCAGATTTATGTGTCAGCCGTGGCTCAGTCGGTAGCACTCTCACCTCTGAGTCAGACGGTCATGGGTTCACGCCCCACTCCAGACACTTGAGCACATAATCTAGGCTGACACTTCAGTGCAGTACTGAGGGAGCACTGCACTGTTGGAGGGTCAGTACTGAGGGAGCACTGCACTGTCGGAGGGTCAGTACTGAGGGAGCACTGCACTGTTGGAGGGTCAGTACTGAGGGAGCACTGCACTGTCGGAGGGTCAGTACTGAGGGAGCGCTGCACTGTCGGAGGGTCAGTACTGAGGGAGCGCTGCACTGTGGGAGGGTCAGTACTGAGGGAGTGCCGCACTGTCGGAGGGTCAGTACTGAGGGAGCGCTGCACTGTCGGAGGGTCAGTACTGAGGGAGTGCCACACTGTCGGAGGGTCAGTACTGAGGGAGTGCCGCACTGTCGGAGGGTCAGTACTGAGGGAGTGCCGCACTGTCGGAGGGTCAGTACTGAGGGAGTGCCACACTGTCGGAGGGTCAGTACTGAGGGAGCGCCGCACTGTCGTAGGGTCAGTACTGAGGGAGCGCCGCACTGTCGGAGGGTCAGTGCTGAGGGAGCGCCGCACTGTCGGAGGGTCAGTACTGAGGGAGCGCTGCATTGTCAGAGGTGCCATCTTTCAGATGAGACGTTAACTGTCTGACTGTCTGTCCTCTCAGGTGGATGTAAAAGATGCCAAGGCCACCATTTGAACAAGAGCAGGGGAGTTCTCCCGGGTATTCTGGGCAATTATTATCCCTGTTTCTTTCTCCACAGATGCTGCCTCACTTGCTGAGCTTCTCCAGCATTTTCTGTTTTTATTTCAGATTTCCGGCATCCACAGTATTTGGATTTTGAATATCTATCCCTCAACCAGTGTGATCTTACTCTCACCGTATGTTGCCGGGGTGTGATCCTACTCTCACCGCGTGTTGCCGGGGTGTGATCCTACTCTCACCGTATGTTGCCAGGGTGTGATCTTACTCTCACCGTATGTTGCCGGGGTTTGATCTTACTCTCACCGCGTGTTGCCGGGGTGTGATCCTACTCTCACTGTATGTTGCCGGGGTGTGATCCTACTCTCACCGCGTGTTGCCGGGGTGTGATCTTACTCTCACCGCGTGTTGCCGGGGTGTGATCCTACTCTCACCGCGTGTTGCCGGGGTGTGATCCTACTCTCACCGCGTGTTGCCGGGGTGTGATCCTACTCTCACCGTATGTTGCCGGGGTGTGATCTTACTCTCACCGTATGTTGCCGGGGTGTGATCTTACTCTCACCGTATGTTGCCGGGGTGTGATCCTACTCTCACCGTATGTTGCCGGGGTGTGATCCTACTCTCACCGTGTGTTGCCGGGGTGTGATCCTACTCTCACCGTATGTTGCCGGGGTGTGATCTTACTCTCACCGTGTGTTGCCGGGGTGTGATCCT